>NW_021836283.1:0-5000 GCF_006345805.1 Octopus sinensis
GTGTTTAGCCCCTTGTGGGTAATAAGAAATAGGTATTTCGACTGCCGCTACGTTCTGAGTCCAAATTCCGCCAGGGTCGTTTAAATAAGTACCAGTTACGCACTGGGTCGATATAATCGATTTAATCCATTTGTTTGTCCCCTCTGTGTTTAGCCCCTTGTGGGTTGTAAAGAAATAGGTATTTCGTCTGCCGCTACGTTCTGAGTTCAAATTCCGGCGAGGTCGAATTTGTCTTTCATCCTTTCGGGGTCGATTAAATAAGTACCAAGTTACGCACTGGGGTCGATATAATCGATTTAATCCACCTGTCTGTCCTTGTTTGTCCTCTCTGTGTTTTAGCCCCTTGTGGGCAGTAAAGAAATAAAAAATGGCGGAGTGTTGTTTCCTGTCCCTTCTGTTGTAAAATGAGCTTCAGCAATAACAGGGAAGTTAACTCTAAGGGGGACTGGCATCCAATCCAGAGGGAGTTGTAATTTCAGTTATTTATATTCCATGGTAACTAGGTTAAGCTCCAGCTTTATGGGGCTTAGGGTTCAAGGTGGTGCCCCAGTATGGCCACAGTCCAATGCTTGAAACAAGAAAGGAACAAAAAATGAAGATGTGTGTATTAGACAGACAGATAGATAGATAGATAGATAGATAGATAGATAAATAGAAAGACAGATAGACAGACAGAAGGATAGACAGACAGATAGATAAATAGATAGATAGATAGATAGATAGATAGATAGATAGATAGATAGATAGACAGATAAATAGATAGACAGATGGACTGAGAGAGAGAGAGAGAGAGAGAGAAATTGATAGACAGACAGGTAGATAGATAGAAATCATTATCCTCATCAATATCATGAATTCCATTCATGCATGCATGCGTCCATGCATGTGCACGCACGCGTGTGTGTGTCCGTCCATGCGTGCCCATGTTTGCCATTTCGTATTTTGCTTTCACTTATTAAAAATGTACAGTAATTTGTAAACACCACATGAAAAGGTGACATCAAAGGGTTGTTACTAACGAAACAGGTAACAACAACACAGGTAACTTGTACAGGTACTAAGTCTTTGATGTTTACTAGTTTACTAAAAGCCCTCCATGTCAATCAGTGCCTCTATTGTGACCTTAGTCCATCATTTTAAACAGTGTTAGCGTAATTCTGACACTTAAGAATGGTTTCTGATACAGGCCTGGTATCATGCTAGAAATAACAGCCAAGTACACTGAAATTTGCATTATTTTTCATAGGAAAGTGAAGGACACGTTAAGATGCATTTATAAAAATAGTCCTATAGGTGGTCTAGTACTTATGCTAGAAATAACAGCCAAGTACCCTGAAATTTGCGTTATTTTTCATAGGAAAGTGAAGGACACATTAAGATGTATTTATAAAAATAGTCCTATAGGTGGTCTAACATATGCTAGAAATAACAGCCAAGGACCCTGAAATTTGCATTGTTTTTCATAGAAAATGAAGGACACTTTAAGATGCATTTATAAAAATAGTCCTATAGGTGGTCTAACATCATGCTAGAAATAACAACCAAGTACCCTGAAATTTGCATTGCTTAGCCACACACGGAAAAATTAGAAATAGCAGTCAAAGCCCGCTATATTTCTAATTTTTCAGTATGTGACTAAGCAACCTGTTGCTTGCCCTTTTTATTTATATATATATATATATAGAAATTTTTGAAAAGGTTCCTACCGATAATGGTTATTACCGAAATCTACCCGGAAATAATTGTTGATTTTGAAATTAATAATTATTTACCCTTATATTATATTATATATATATATATATATATATATATATATGTATATATATATATTTTTTTTCTCTGGTTCAGCTCAGAGCTGCGGCCATGCTGATGCACTGCCATTTTGCGCGACACTGTTATTGCGACGAACCTCGTCTAATATGTGGCACTTGGTGAAGAATGGAGTTTGATACATCTACTCTCATTTGCACCTCTTGCCGTGAGGTAGGTTCATCTGGGACTCTTGACAGGAAGATGTCCAGCTTTGATTTAAAAACCGCTTCATCTACTTTGTGCAAGTTCCTCAGACTCTTTGGGAGAATATTAAAAAGCTGTGGGCCCTTGAAACCCAGGCTGTTGCAAAAGCTGGTCCTATATATATATATAGGGAGAATTAAAAAAAAAACAAAAGACGAAAACAGGTGGTGTAGACAACAAACAATTGTATTAGTATAACGCTCAGGAACAGAAAAATTCTTTAACGTTTCAAGCCTACGCTCTTCTTCAGAAAGGGACACAGAAAGAAACAAGGAGAGGAAAAAAAGAAAAGGAGAGAAAAATACAAGGAGAGAAAATATATATGCACACACAACTGCATTTCAGGGTCAGTCTGGTTAAGGACCAGATGTGGTGGTAATAGAATTCAAACACAAAATTTCTGCCACCCGCACTCCCACCTACTTGTCAGCCTAAACACACACACACACACACACCACACCCAACCCCCCCCCCCCTTCCCAAGGAATACAGATTGTGGTTGTCCCTTGTTTTGACTTCCTTGTCAGATAAGGGAGGTCTTGACAAATAGTCATTCACCACATCCTGGTGATGTTAAAGAAGGGTGAGGTCAGAGGACAAGGGGGGTGCAGGTGGTGGTGACAGTCAAGGCTGTGATGGGGGGGGGGGCAGTGGTGGTGGTGGTGTTGATGATGAATGTGGGTTAGGGTTAGGGTAGGGATTATGTTATTGGGTTAAACTGATACATGCATACAAACAAAACATACACATACAAACATCATCATCATCATCATCATCATCATCATCGTTTAACGTCCCTTTCCATGCTAGCATGTGTTGGACGGTTCCAGTGAATTGCCTCAGGTGCTGCTATTCCCACAGACGGTGCCCACCTGACCCTACCATACAGTGTAGTCGACAAAATCAAAAGCAAACAATGAACACACACTAAATTAATAATATAAAATGGCAACAATTTACTCATAGTACTCATAGTACACGCATGTGTGTGTGTGCACGCGCGCGCGCGTGTGTGTGTGTGTGTGTGTGTTGTGTATGGATGCACATACATACTTACACAGAAAGGTGGAGAAGGACTGGATGGAATGGGGGTGGGAGAAGAGTTTTTTTTTTCTTTTTCCATGCATAAAGAAATCAAAGCTGGTTCAGGTACAGCAGGTGTTTCGGTAACAAGACTAAGTGTGCCACAGATGGTGTGTGGGGGGAATGGATACGGTGGGGGGGGAGTATATATATATATAATATATATATATACATCCATACACAGACGCATATATATATATATACAAACCTTTACACACTCACATACATATTGATGTGTAAGAGAGAGAGAGACAGAGAGACAAAAAGCCAGGTAGGACGTTAAAGAGGAAGAGAATAGTATATAATGTAAGTAAGTATGTATGTATGTATATGCATATATATATATATGTATATATATATATGCATATATATATATTATATATATATATATTATATATATATGTATATACATAATACATATATATAATGCATATACAATACTATATATATAATATATATATATATATATATATATATATATATATATACATACACAGATATATATATATATCTACATACATACACAGATATATATATATATTTGTACATAATACACAGACAGACAGACAGATAGATATAGATAATGATAGAGTAGATATAGATAGATAGATAGATAGATAGATTGATAGATAGATAGATAGTAGATAGATAGATAGATATTGTAGATAGATAGATAGATAGATAGATAGATAGATAGATAGATAGATAGTAGATAGATTGGTAGATAGATAGATAGATAGATAGATAGATAGATAGATAGATAGATAGATAGATAGATAGATAGACAAGCAGACACAAAGACAGATAGATAGATAGATACATACATACCTACATAAATAG
The DNA here is from genome assembly GCF_006345805.1 of Octopus sinensis. NCBI lineage: Eukaryota > Metazoa > Mollusca > Cephalopoda > Octopoda > Octopodidae > Octopus > Octopus sinensis. Next base: position 3,940 of record NW_021836283.1, read on the forward strand.
ATGGATAGACAGAGAAAGAGAGAAGAGAGAGAAAGAGAGAGGGTTTCACAGGGACAGGTGAGGAGCTGGATGAGGCCAGGGTGGGGGTGAGGTGAGGTGGGGCAATACTAGACAATTTGAGGAGTGAGTTATGTCAGGTGTTTTTGACAATAGCACACCTTTTGTAATCACAGACGCCACTGGTATTGTGACACAAGCCAAATGACTCCCTGGCTTGTGCACACACTGTTATACAATATATATGTGTGTGTGTGGGGGTATGTATATATATGTAAGTATGTGTATATGTGAATATTCATGTGTGTATATATATATATGCGTATATGTGTATTGTATGTGTATGTGTCTATGTATATGGTTGCACGAACATAGACACACAACACAAATCTATTTGTCTGTACACCTGTCGTTCACTACACCAGAACATACACCTGAGTGCGTATGTATGTGGGTATGTATGTGTATATATGTGTGTAATGTGCGATCGTGCGTGTGTGTACATATATTGATATACACACAAACACACAGTCACACACACAGACACACACACGCACACATACACAGATATATATACATACATACATACAATCGGCAGGTGTAATAAATTCTTTTTTTCTTTCTTTCTGTTTTGTCTATCAGTATCTATGGGTGTGTATGTATATATGTATGTGTGTCTGTGTATATATATATATATATATATATATATACATATATATATATGTATGTATATCATCATCATCATCCTCATCGTTTATATACATATATATATGTATACATATATATACATATATATATATATATAATATATATATTTATATATGTACATACATGTATCATGTATGAATATGAGGGAGAGAAAGTGTGCGTGCATGCGTGTGTGAGTGTCTTTCTGTCCCCACTCCCATCCCCCCCCCCCCGGTCCTCACGCGTGGTCGACTCGTGCCCCTCCAAAGCTACCATAGCACTGTAACCGAAACACTATCATGCCATTGTGCGCATACACATTGCATGCGAAATCATTCTATGAATAAAGATTTGTGAGGTGTACATCTTTTTATCTT
>NW_021836283.1:10000-24511 GCF_006345805.1 Octopus sinensis
ATAGAGGATGTACAGCAGGTGTGTGATGTTGAACATGTAGTAAATTTTATACACACACACATATAGGTACATACATACACACACACATGTACATACATATATATATATAAACATACATACATACATATGTATATAATCATATATACATGTATATATACATATATATATATATATATTCAATATATATAAACATATATATATATATACATACATACATACACACATGTACATACATATATATATATAAACATACATACATATGTATATAATCATATACATATATATACATAAACCACACATATATATATACATACATACACACATGTACATATATATAAACATACATACATATGTATATTATCATATATACATGTATATATACATGTATATATACATACAAATATATATTTATATATATTCAATATATAAACACATATATATATATATACATACAAGGCACAGGCATAGCTGTGTGGTAAGTAGCTTGCTTCCCAACCACATGGTTCTGGGTTCAGTCCCACTGCGTGGTACCTTGGGCAAGTGTCGTTTATTATAGCCTTGTGGATTTGGTAGATAGAAACTGAAAGAAGCCTGTCGTATATATATATATATATGTGTGTGTGTGTATGTGTGTGTGTTTGTGTTTGTTCCCCACCATCGATTGTTGGTGTGTTTATGTCCTTATAATGTAGCGGTTTGGCAAAAGAGACTAATAGAATAAGTGCTGGGCTAATGAAAGAATAAGTCCTCCAGTCGATTATTTCTCCTTCTCCGACCTAAATAATCCCTTTGAGGGCGGTGCTCCAGCATGGCCAGGACACTGCAAAACATAAAAGGACAAAAGAACAAAAAGGATTGAAGAATATAAATCTATATATATATATTTTTTTTTCCATCCCTACTTCATCTACATAAATTCACACAGACAGATTCACTGACACAAATAACCCCCACCCCCACCCCCACCCCGACACCTCCACCCCCCAGAACACACCTCTGAATTTCATTCATGCACACCAAAGTTTCTCATCACACCACCACCACATCACACCTTCTCCCCCCCACTGCCGCCACTTCACCCTAATGCTTCAGCATATTCTGGATACCCACCCACCCCCGCCGCCGCCGCCGCCTGCTACCCCATCCGCCACCCTATAACCTCCTACAACATTCCCTTGCTCACCCTAACCTCCACCACTACCTCTTTTACTCTTTTACTATTTTACTTGTTTCAGTCATGTGACTGTGGCCATGCTGGAGCACCGCCTTTAATGGAGCAACTCCACCCCAGGACTTATTCTTTTGTAAGCCCAGTACTTATTTTATCGGTATCTTTTTGCCAAACCGCTAGGTTACAGGGACGTATACACGCCAGCATCGGTTGTCAAGCAATGCTAGGGGGACAAACACAAACACACACACATAGATATATATATATATATATACATATACGACGGGCTTCTTTCAGTTTCCGTCTACCAAATCCACTCACAAGGCTTTGGTTGGCCCAAGGCTATAGAAGACACTTGCCCAAAGTGCCATGCAGTGGGCCTGAACCTGCAACCATGTGGTTGGTTAGCAAGCTACTTACCGCACAGCCACATCTTTTGTCCATTGCTTTTTCCATGTTTCAGTAATTTTGACTGCGGCCATGCTGGAGCACTGCCGTTAGTGGAACAAACAGACCCTGGGGCTTTTTCTGTGTAACCTAGTACATATTCTATCGGTCCTTTTTACCGAATCGCTAAGTTATGGGGACGTAAGCACACCAGCATCGGTTTCCAAACGATGTGGGCGGACAAACAGACACAAACACATAAATGTATATATATATATATATATATATATGATGGGCTTCTTTCAGTTTCCATCTACCAAATTCAATCACAAGGCTTTGGTCAGCCCGAGGCTATAGTAGAAGACACTTGCCCAAGGTGCCACGCAGTGGGACTGAACCTGGGACCATGTGGTTGGGAAGCGTTTTACTATACAGCCATACCTGCATCTACAGAGCCTTGCTGGCATCTATAATACTTTATTCCTATGGATCAATCGATAGATGGATAGATAGATAGATAGAGAGAGAGAGAGAGAGAGAGAGGGGGAGAGAGAGAGAGAGAGAGGGAGATTGATAGATAGATAGATAGATAGATAGATAGATAGATAGATAGACAAACAGACAGACAGAAAGATAGATAGATAGATAGATAGATAGACAGATAGATATAGATAGATAGATAGATAGATAGATAGATAGACAGACAGACAGACAGGCAGACAGACAGACAGACAGACAGACAAACAGAACAGCAGACAGATAGATAGATAGATAGAATAGATAGATAGATAGATATAGACAGACAGACAGACAGGCAGACAGACAGACAGACAGACAGACAAACAGACAGACAGAAAGATAGATAGATAGATAGACAGAGAGAGAGAGAGACAGAGAGATAGATAGATAGATAGATAGATAGATAGATAGACAGATATGCTTGTACACTTGTTAACAGCATCTTTGGGGTCCACATGAAATCACTAGAATTTCCAAATATTTTAAATGACCCTTATTTTACCAAATTAAATATCTCCCCTTTTTTCACCTCCCATATTTTCCCTTCAACAATAAAAGGACTTAAAATATTTTCTGTCCCCTTAGTGAAAGCAGGGTGTTGGATTGGGTGTGGGAAAGATGGGGAGAGGGGCTTTTTACATTATTGAAAGTGGGACCTTTAGCAAGAGGGCACTGGGGAGGTTGAGGTAGGCCCTGTGGGGGGGGTGATGTTGTTTACAACCACTTGTTCTGTGGTTGCCATGGTGATTATAGGGTCAGCTTCCCAATGTATGAAAAGAAGGGAGTGGTAGCCATTCATGCAGAAAAGAAAAGGAGGGACCAGGCAGAGGAGGAGGAGGAGGAGGGAAGGGAGTGAGGCAAAGGGCTGGGAAGATATTTGTAGGGGCCTTGAAGGAAAACAAAGATATGGTGGACAAAAGCTCTTTAGAAAGGATCAATGTCCCTTTACATATGTGGCCCCATGTGTTTGTATGTATGTGTGTGTGTGTGAGAAAAGAATCTATGTGTGTGTGTATGTATATATATGTGATTGTGTTGGTGTATGCATGTGTATGTGTGTGTGAATATGTGTATGTGAGTATGTGTATGTATGTGAGTCTGTGTGTGTGTGAATATGTGTATGTGAGTATGTGTGTATATGTGAGTATGTGTGTATATGCGAGTATGTGTGTGTGTGTGGGAGAGAATCTATATGTGTTGGCATGTGTGTGTGAGAGAGAGAGGGAGAGAGAATCTATGTGTGTGTATGTATACAAGTGATTGTGTTGGTGTATGTATGTGTATGTGTGTGTGAGTATGCTTGTGTGTGTGTGTGTGTATGTGTGTGTGTGAGAGAGAGTGAGAGAGACTGTGTGTGTGTGTGTGTCTATATGAATTTGTATACATGTTGGTTTATATGTGCCTGTGTGTGTGTGTGCTTGTTTACATGTGTGTGCGTTTGTGTGTTGTGTGTTTGTGTATGCATGTGTGTCTGTGTATGTATATGTGTGTGCATCTCTATGTGTTTGTATGTGTATGTGTGTGTGTATATATGTATATGTGTCTGTTTGTGTATGTATGTATGTGTGTGCATCATTATGTGTGTTTGTATGTGTATATATGAATATGTGTGTTTGTGTGTGTATGTATGTGTGTGCATCTGTGTGTGTGTATGTATGTATATGTGTGTCTGTGTCTGTGTATATATGTCTTTGTGTGAGTACATGTGTGTGTGTGTGGTGTGTGTGTGTGTGTGTGGACAGTGCTAATAGGTGTAAACTAAAGTGTCAAAGTGTCAAAGGTCATAGAAGGTGTTTGTAGAATGAGAGAGGAATGCTATGAATGAGAGTTGGTGGAGCACTTTGGTCAGTGGTCAGTGAGCAGTGAGGGGTCAGATCCCACCAGGGTGTAATAAGGGTGGATGTTGTTTTGATGACAAGGAGGATTAAAGCTGTGAAACACACACACACACACAGACTAGATGTGTAAGTTCACATTCACTCCTTTTTGGCCATAAAGAGTTAAAGTGGGACAAATTGACCCCAGGACTTATTTTCTTAGGCCTTAAGCACTCATTGTAGCCATTATGGCTGGGAGCTGGCAGAAACATTAGCACCCTGGGCAAAATCCCTAGCCCTATTTCATCTGTCTTTGTGTTCTGAGTTCAAATTCCGCAGAGGTCGACTTTGCCTTTCATCCTTTCGGGGTCGATAAATAAAGTACCAGTTTGGCACTGGGGTCAATGTAATCGACTTAATCCCTTTGTCTGTCCTTGTTTGTCCCCTCTATGTTTAGCCCCTTGTGGGCAGTAAAGAAATACATTATTTTCATTGAACAGATCAGACTGGAGCCTGGTGCAGCCTCCTGGCTTCCCAGACCCCAGTCGAACCGTCCAACCCATTCTAGCATGGAAAACGGACGTTAAACGATGATGATGATGATGAATCCAGTCGTCCTTTCACACGGAATTTCATCTTTTTGTAAGCTATAACCCTGAAATGATTTTATACATGAACTGTGATTAGGTATAACAGAAAAAAATATATAGAAATATTAAAATTTCTATTATGGAGATGTACTTGCATAGCAAGTGACCTCATCTGAGATCGTGTGCTGAAACAAAAACAATTACAGCGTGGAAGGTGTTTGTAAGCCATTTAAGAAACACACAAAAGCCGTTCGATTCACTTCAACATTTAACCCTTTCATTACCAACCCGGCTGAAACCGGCTGTGGCTCTGTAGTACAAATGTCTTGTTTTCAAAAGTTTTGAATTAAAATCTTCCACCAAACTTTAGTCACAATTTATGTTCCCAACACTAGCTTTGGCTAAGTTATTTTACTAAATTCTTTGTTATATTTAAAATTAATTGAAAGAGACACAGAGCATCTCAAAATAAATACGGTAATGAAAGGGTTAAGTTTAATTTGTCAAAATATTTTCGTCGCTTTAAGACCGCGACCTGTTCACTGACAAAAATCCGTGCAGCATCTCAAATATCAAGAGGTGTTTGGACAAGTAACAATTAAAATTTCTAAGTCTCTCTAAAGGAGACTATGGCCAGCGGTACTGGATATTAATAGTTATCGCCAAGCTAATATGGCAGTCCAGAAATATAGGACAAATGCTGCCATTGATTAGCTCCAAAAGGATGTATTCCACTGAATTTAGGTAAATAATCCTTGGAACAGATGGTTAGTAGTGACACCTTCTGGGTTCAGCTGCTCTGCATTGATAAGGGGCATGTATATGTGAATACATGTATATGTTTGTGTGTTTGCTTGCCCCCCCCCCCACCATTGCTTGAGAACCAATATTGGAGTGTTTACATTCCTGTAACTTAGCAGTTTGGCAAAATGAACTGATAGAATAAGTAGTAGGCTTACAAAGACTAAATCCTGGGGTCGGTTTGTTTGACTAAATGCGGTGCTCCAGCATGGCCGCAGTCAAAGGACTGAAACAAGAAAAAGAATAAAAATCCACTGGCAAGGCTTTGGTTCTCCCCAAGGCAACAGTAGAAGTCACTCGCCCAAAATGTCACACAGTGGGACTGAACCCGGAACCATGGGGTTGGGAAGCAAGTTCCTTAACACTTACCACACAGCTATGTCTAAGTAGTATCAATACCAAACAACATTTTTTTTTGCCACAATAGTATAGAATTATGTTAATACATTTTAACTCCTTGAAATAAAAGAATAAAAGTGTGTGTGTGTGTGCGCGCGCGTGTGTGTGTGTGTGTGTGTGTAGTGTGTGTGTATGCGTGTGTGTGTGTATGTGTGTGCGTGTGTGTGTGAGTGTGTGTGTATGTGTCTGTGTGTGTGTGTATGCCTGTGCATGTGTGTGTGTGTGTGTGTGCGTGTGTGTCTGTGATCTGTGTGTATTCGTGTGTATGCATGTGTGTGTGATCGTGTGTCTGTGTGCGTGTATGTATGCCTGTGTATGTGTGTATGCGTGTGTGTGTGTATGTGTGTATGCGTGTGTGTGTGTGTATGCGTGTGTGCGTGTGTGCATGCATGTGCCCACGTGTGTGTGTGTGTGCGTGCCTGTTGAATATTGTGAAATAATGAAACAAAGCTCATCTATTCTGGCCATACTTGAAGAAGGGGAGGTCTGGAAAGCATTAGAGTGGGAGGAAGAGCAGAGGGCAGAGGGCAGTGGTGGTGGGGTCAAGGGTCAGGCAAATGGCACAATACACCACCAAATATGAAGAGCTGGTTGGACCAGAATGGTGAGGAGGCTGGTGAAAGGAGGCTGATTAATCCGGAACTTTCCTTCTTCTTGTTTTATCTCTGACAATCTCTGTTGTTTTTGTGTTGAACTTTGCAACATTATCTGACCCCCAGCAAAACTTATTACCACCACCACCACCACCACCACAACCACCACCATCATCATCATCATCATCATCATCATCATCATCATAGTCATCATCATCATCATCATCATCGTCGTCGTCATCATCATAATCGTCATCATTATTATCATCATCATCATAGTCATCATCATCATCATCGTCGTTGTTGTCGTCGTCGTCGTCGTCGTCGTCATCATCTTCACCATCATCATTATCGTCATTATCTTCATCATCATCATCATCATCACCATCATCATCATCTCCATCATCATCATCATCATCATCATCATCGTCATCATCATCATCATTTAACCTGCATTGTCCATGCTGGCATGGGTTGGACGATTTGACCAGGGCTGGAAAGCTGGAAGGCTGCGCCAGACCCCAGTCTGATATGGTGTGGTGGTTTTCTATGGCCTTCTGATGCCAAACACTCTGAGAGTGTAACAGGTGTTTTTATGTGCCACTGGCACAGGTGCCATTTGCATGACTCCCTTATCTGCCATGACTGTGATTTTGCTGGGCTTGATGGTTCTTCTTCTCAAGCCCGACATAATACAAAAGGTCATTGTCTCCATGAGGCCCACCACTCAAAAGGTCTTGCTCATTGCTTCCGTGAGGCCCAACATTCAAAAGATGTTCTTTATGTGCCACCAGCATCGGTGCACTTGGCTTGATGGGTCCTCTTAAGCAGAGCACATCGCCAAAGGTCTCCGTCACCAATCATTGCCTCTGTGGGGCTCCAAGTTCGAAGATCATGCTTCACCACCTTGTCCCATGTCTTCCTGGGTCTACCTCTACTACAGGGTCCCTCCACAGTTAGAAATAGGCACTTCTTTACACAGTTCTCCTCATCCATATGGCATCACATGACCATACCAGCGCATTCGTCTCTCCTGCACACTGCATCTAATTCCTCTTAAGCCTAACTTTTCTCTCAAGATGCTTACACTCTGTCTTGTATGCACACTGACATTGCACATGTAGTGAAGCATACTGGCTTCATTTCTTTCAAGCCTTACACATGTCCTCGGCTGTCACAGCCCATGATTTCCTGCCATGCAGCATTGCTGTTTGCACACAGGTATCAAACAATCTGCCTTTCACTCTGAGAGAGAGGCCCTTTGTTTCCTGTGAGATCCCGTGTCTTCCTGGGCCTACCTCTACCACGGGTTCCCTCCACAGTTAGAAATCAACACTCTGCAATCACATTCTCCACTCCACTCCACTCTCAAATTTTCTCATTTCGAGTGTGCACTTTTAGTGATATTTCTTGCAAGGATCTCTCCATGACCCTTTGCCTCATAGACAATTGATGTTCAAGAAGATAGGTTCTCAAAGTGCCCCCCACCCCCAGTGGGCATTGAGATGGTCCAGGTGGGCGCTGGTGGGGGCAATAGAGAAAAAGGAAGCCTTGTGAGGAAGGCAGTGGATTGGGGGATGCTATGAATTTATTATAATATTATCATATTATTGTACACAAATTATATAATATTATATTAAATATAGGCATAGGAGTGGCTGTGTGGTAAGTAGCTTGTTTATCAACCACATGGTTCTGGGTTCACCTTGGACAAGTGTCTTCTACTCTAGCCTCGGGCCGACCAAACCATTGTGAGTGGATTTGGTAGATGGAAACTGAAAGAAGCCCGTCGTATATATATGTATATATATGTATGCGTGGGTGTGTTTCTGTGTCTGCATTTGTCCCCCTAGCATTGCTTGACAACCAATGCTGGTGTGTTTACGTCCCCGTTACCTAGTGGTTCGGCAAAAGAGACCGATAGAATAAGTACTGGGCTTACAAAAGAATAAGTCCCGGGGTCGATTTGCTCGATTAAAGGCGGTGCTCCAGCATGGCCGCAGTCAAATGACTGAAACAAATAAAAGAGTAAAAGAGTAAAGAGATTCATAGTATATATAAATTAGTAAAATATAAAATATTTATTTCTACATAAAAATAGGGGTGGGGGCGCTGGGGGTATTATGTAGCCATGAGTGGTGGGGGCGATGGCCAAAACAGTTTGAGAACCTCTGGTCTAGAACATCAATAGTAGAAGATGTGGTACTTTTGGTTATCTCAACCTCATTAAAAAAATTTCCATCAAAATATTGGATTATGTCCGACATGAGATTGGATTAAAAGAGTCAGATCCTCCCCCCACGGGACAAATTTTAGACAAAAATATCAAGTAATAAATATTTAAAATTTTTTAAATAAAATTTCATTTTCCTAAAATATTTTTATTGTATAGAAAGAACAGTATCCCAGGGGATGTTGATTGCCTGAGGGGAGGAATTTTGTCGGGGGGGGGTGGATTTTTGTCCTAGTACCTGGATGGAATGTCCACTACAGAGATGGAGAGTTTGAACAGGTAATTCCAGATAGAGAAATAGAGAGGGGGGAGGGAGAGAGTGAAATCAATAGATAGATAGAGAGACAGATAGATAGATAGATAGATAGATAGATAGATAGATAGATAGATATAGACAGATGGAATGAGAGAAAGAGAGAAAAAGAGCGACAAAAACTGGTAGATAGATAAAAGAGAGAGGGAGAGAAAAAGATAGCGAGAGAGAGGAGAGAGAGAGAGAGAGAGAGAGCAATATAGATAAACAGGCAGACAGACAGACGGACAGATAGCTAGATAGATGTGAATAGCTTCATAAATAGAGAGAAGGAGAGAGGCAGGGAGAGAAATGGAGAGGGAAAGGCAGAGACTGGAGACAGAGATAGAGAGAAAAAGAGACAGACAGCGTAAAAGATGTAGAGACAGAGAGATATAGAGAGAGAAAGAGAGGGGGGGTAAAAATGGAGCATGAGCGAAAGATGCAGCGTCTGAGAGTGAGTGAGACAGAAAGAGAGAAAAGAAGATAGAGAGAGAGAGAGTAGTGGGAGAGAAGGAAATGGAGGAAGATAAAGACAACGAGAGAGAGACACACACAGAGACAGAGGGAGAGAGAGCGTGAGAGAGACAGGGAGCGCGAGAAGATAAAGAGAGAGAAAGACAGAGTGGGAGGGAAGGAGAGAACGAAATGGAGGAAGATAAAGGCAATGAGAGAGAGACACACAGAGACAGAGGGAGAGAGAAGAGAGAGAGAGACACACACACACACACACACAGAGACACAGGGAGAGAGAAAGACACACAGAGACAGAGGGAGAGAGAGCGTGAGAGAGACAGGGAGCGCGAGGAGATAAGGGAATGACCCGATTGATGTTGTGATGGGTTTGGATAGAAGCGGGAGGTTAAATGAGTATTTTTTTTGACCCCCAAAAGTGAGACTTTATTTATTAATTTCTTTGTTTAGAGTCGGTAAAAAAACGAAAGAGGGAAGACAAAAGGGCGAAATAGTTTTAACAGATGGAGCGCACAGCTTGCTGGTGATGATGGCCGATGACGTCATCGGTTAATCAACCAATGAAAACGGCTTGTGATCCAGCTACGGAATCTTTGCGTGGTTACTCATCTGCTAGAAATAGCAGTGAGATCATACTACGACGAAACAAAGCAATTAATATAAATGAAGAGAAAAGAAAAGAAAAGAAAGGATATTGATTTGTGATCAGAAAGGGGAAAATGAAAATAGGAAAATATTGGGCAATTTCCGGGTGAACATGTTACATCTGGCAATATGCTTAGCGGCATTTCGTCCGTTTTTATATGTTCCGAGTTCAAATTCCGCTCAGTTCAAATTTGCCTTTGATTCTATCGGGGACGATAAAATATGTACCAGTGGGTCACTGGGGTCGATGTAATCAACTTACTCCCCTCTTGGGAGTTGCTGGTCGTGTGCCAAAATTTTTAGCGGTAAGTAGTTTGCTTACGAACCACATAATTCCGGGTTCAGTCCCACTGCATGGCACCTTGGGCAAGTATCTTCTACTATAGCCTCGGGCCGATTAAAGCCTTGTGAGTGGATATGGTAGTCGGAAACTGAAAGAAGCCCGTGGTATATATGTATATATATATGTATGTGTGTGTATATGTTTGTGTGTCTGTTTGTCCCCCCACCATCGCTTGACAACCGATGCTGGTGTGTTTACGTCCCCGTCACTTAGCGGTTCGGCAAAAGAGACCGATAGAATAAGTACTAGGCTTCCAAAGAATAAGTCCCGGGGTCGATTTGCTCGACTAAAGGGGGTGCTCCAGCATGGCTGCAGTCAAATGACTGAAACAAGTAAAAGAGGTGACACTACGGCACACCTACCATCGTCGCATGGCACACCAGTGTGCCACAGTAAACTGGTTGCGGGACACTGTCTTAGCAGTTGCGTACTGCGGTCCATCTAATCGACTGCTCCCCTCCCCCAAAATATATATATATCGTCACCATCATCATCATCATTGTTTAACAGTCTTCCATGCTGGCATAGGTTGGATGGTTTGACAGGAGCTGACCAGACAGAAGACGACTACATCAGGCCTCTGTGTTTGTTTTGGCTTGGTTTTTACAGCTGGATGCTTTTCTAAACACCAACCACCCCATATTGTCGACTGAGTGCTTTTTACGTGGCACCAGCACGCCGAGGTGGAAATCCACGCCGCCATCTCTTCAGTTATCCGGCCATCGGGAAAAAAAAGGGGGCATTTACTTGGTTACCCTGCTGATGCTAATGTCACGTAAAAAGCATCCAATTCACATTGTGAAATGGTTGGCATTTGGAAGGGCACTCAGTCGACATTGAGGGGTGGTTGCTGTTAAGAAGGGCATCCAGCTGTAAAAACCATGCCAAAACAAAGACTATAGCCTGATGTAGTCTTCTGCCAGGCCAGCTCCAGTCAGAATAGTAGAAACTTAGATATGTTTCGACCAAATATTGGTCCAGGTCATGTCTAACTTAATAGCACCACTTGATAGGATTATCTAAATCCTTTTAAAGTTAAGTTTTGTTTATGGTACCATTCAAGTAGTGAGTTGTATCCAGGTATGGGTGGCTTATCTGGCATTCCTTGAAGAAATATGTCCAGACTCCGTTTAAAGGTGATGGGATCCTTTTCCTCTTTAAATTATATCGCAGTGTACCTATATGTTGTGATCCTGATTTGGGCAGGGGATGTATGGCCCGTGGTCCCAACCTTGGATGAACCTTGAAACTAATGTTCAGGTCGTTTGGGCAATGCTGGCGGTATATTCTCCACACCGTACAAATGGTGTACCGCTCGCAGCGGCGCTGGAGAGAGTAGAGTTTCAAGGCTTTAAGGCGGTCCCAGTAATCGAGATCAGTCATGCCTTCAATTCGTTTAGTGAGTGCCCTCTGGGGTGATTCAATCCTCGAGATGTTTTGTTTTGTATGGGGAGACAACAAGGGGCAGCAGTATTCGAGGTGTGGCCGTACAAAGGAGAAGAAAAGTGGAATGATGACACCTTGTTCTCTGGATCGGAAGGTTCTTAAGATCCAGGAACTCATCCTATGAGCTATATCGACCTTATTGTTGATGTGGGCACTCCAACTGAATTGTTATCAACAATTACACCCAGGTCTCTGATATTAGATGCTGTGAGCAGTTCCCCAGAAAGAAGAGAGTATGGCTATTTTATTGTGGACTTTCTTCCAAAATGCATCAGCTCAAATTTTCCCTCGTTCAGCAGCATTTTGTTTTTGTCTGCCCTTTGACTCACAGCACAGAGATCAGACTGGAGTTGAGTTCGGTCTGCTTCTTCATTGATGATTTGCTGGAGCTTAGTGACATCAGCAAATATTTTCACTTTGCAATGATTTACGACGCTGGAAAGGTCATTGATGTAAATTATAAAGTGGAGCGGGGCCCAAGACAGTCCCCCGAGGGACACCACTGGTGACTTTTGCTGGGCTTGAGTGGACTCCATCGACCACAACTTCTTGTGTTCTATTCGCCGGGAAACACTTAGTCCAGTGTAGAAGTTTTCCACGGATTCCAACATTTGCCAATTTTGAGAGTAGGATATTATGGTCAACCCTGTCGAACGCTTTACTGAAGTCAAGATATATGACATCAGAGTTCGAACCTGTTCCAAGGCTTTAAGTATATCTTCAATGTGGTGTAAGAGCTGTGTTGGACAGTCCCTGCCTGGAATATATCGGAGCAGAGGTCCGTTGGATCAGGACTGACCTGTGGCTAAACAATCTCCTACTTTTTTGACCAAGTTACCCCCGCTCCTTTATTCACACTCTACACACCCTTTTTCTCTGACTCTCTCTCTTTGATTCTCTTCCTCACTCTCCCACTCTCTCTCTCTGACACTCAGTCTCTCTTTCTCTCTCTGTATCTCACTCTTCCTCTCTAAATCCAAGTCTCCCCACCCCTTCTCTCTCTCTCTCTCTCTCTCATGGTCCTTAAACTCTGACCCCTGTCACTTTCTCTTGTTTTACTATTTCTTTCTATTGCTCTTTATCTATTCATTGCTCTCTGCAAGGGCTTCCGACCAGCAGGGGGTCAGTTTGGGGCTTGAGGGGAGGTAGACAGACAAACAGACAGACCAACAATTCGGCGCTCCCTACTCTAATGGCTTCTCCACGTTCGCAGCGGGTGGGGGGCTTTCAACAGTTTTCTAGTCCCAACTGACCAAAACAACTTTTAATTGTCCCCCTCTTGCACTCAGTTGAGAGTCTTCCACTAAATGACCACCACCGTATAACCACCAACGGACAACACTATCGCCATCGCCACCACATTTCTACACATCTCTCCGTTTCTCTCTCTTACTCGCTCTCTCTCTATCCATCTATCTCTCTATTTTACCTATCAATCATTCATTTTATCTATATATCTCTTTCCCTCTGCTTATCTATCAGTCTATCCATCTCACTATTCGTCTATGTAGCCCCCTCTCTCTCTCTATCTATCTATCTATCTCTATCCATCTCTCTCTCTCTCTCTATCTATCTCTCTCTCTCTCTATCTATCCTTCTCTCTCTCTCTCTATCTATCTATCTATCTATCTATCTATCTATCTATCTATCTATCTATCTATCTATCTATTGATTGATCAATCTATTTATTTATTTATTAGTCTATCTGTCCCTTTCTCTTTATTTACCCACGTATCTATCTACCGATTTCTCTCTCCTCATCCCCCCTCTCTCTCTCTCTCTCTCTCTCTCTATTGATTGATCATTTTCTCTCTCTCACTCTCTCTCTCTCTCTCTCTCTATATATATATATATATCTTTCGTCCTCTATATATTTATCAGGCTATTGGTCTCTCTGTCTATCCATCCAACGATTTCTCTCTATCTCTCTCTCTCTATCGATCTATCTGCGTATCTATCCATTAATCTCTCTCTCTCTCTCTCTCTCTCTCTCTCCATCTTCTCTGTCAACCTAACCTTCCATTTGTCTTATCCTTAATCTATCCATACATCTTAGCTATCTGTCGGCTCGTCTGGCTATTAATCTGTCTGTTTGTCTCTCAGCCTGTCTGCCTGCCTGCCTGCCTCCTTATTAATTTGTCTGTCTGTCTGTCTGTCTGTCTGTCCAGCTATAAACTGTCTGTCTGTTTGTCCGAGGCATCAGTCAATGGATCAATTGCAATGAATCACTCTATAATTGCCGATAGCTTTGATCAATCTCTCCACCACTACCGACACCATCACCGCTGTCACTGCCCCACCAGTGCATCCGCCATCACCACCATTGCCACAACCACTATCACCACCACCACCACCATCACTACCTCCATCACCGCGACCACCATCACCACAACCATCACCACCATCACCACCGCCACCACAACCTCCATCATTGCTGGCTCCTACACCTCCATCACAACCACCACCACCATCACCGACACCACAACCACCACCACTACCACTACCATCACTACCTCCATCACCGCGACCACCATCACCACCACATTACCATCATCACCATCACCACCATCATTACCTCCATCACCGCCGCCACAACCACCATCACCACCACCACCACCACCACCACCACCACCACCATCACAACCACCACCACCACCACCACCACAACCACCATCACCACCACCACAACCACTACCATCACCACAACCATTATCGCCACCACCCCACTTCACCATCACCACCACACCACCACCACCACCACCATCACCACCGCCACCACAACCTCCATCATTGCTGGCTCC
>NW_021836284.1:0-10000 GCF_006345805.1 Octopus sinensis
GACACTTGGTCACTTTCTATAGGCTGAGTAGCCTAAAACAACAAATTATATTTATCGTATCAGTACACAAAAACCAAACACAAAATCGGTATGTCAGTCCACATTCTCTTTCAAAAAAATGATAATATATTTTAATTCTTTCATTAATTAACATGTCTTCGACAAATGATTCCATTATTTCGTAATAGTTAATTCTGTTTTATTTCTTAATTCACATGGTACTTTCTGTAACATTGATGTTTCAACACCTCGTTATACACGTTCAGCATTTAGGCACTTTCATTTGTTCTATTTGGCGTGCAACACTGATGGCTTAGCACTGTGATTCTCTTGAAATCATCCCCGTGAAGGAATGCAAATGGTTGCGTAAGACAGGAACGATATAAAACGATATAAAATGTTTGCTCGAATAAGCAATGTTCATCCTAATACAGAATCATAAACTTCCCTTTTCGATTAAATTAACAATAGTTTAAATGCTCTAAAATTTGAATTGATGGATCGATCTTAATAATTACTTTCTCATTTGATTTCAGATAACAATCTTCATCCGTATTTAGACTAAACCTATTGCTATATGATACTGTTGAAGTCATAGGTAGGTCATTTCACATATTCCAAAATGCTCAGTAAATAACATATTTTTTATCTACGATATAATATATATTCTTTTATTCTTTTATTTGTTTCTGATATTTGACTGCAACCATATACATACATACATACAAACATACATACATACATACATACATACATACATGCATGCATGCATACATACATATACATACATACATACATACATACATACATAAATACATACATACATACATACATACATACATACATACATACATACATACATACGTGTGTCTGCTGAAAAGAAATATCCTTAGGCTGACCAAGACACTCTCATAGAAGGTAACCAAATAAGGTTTATTTTTAACATAGCTACGAGTGCTGTCTACACAATTTATCTCTCGATATTGCGGTATTTCGGCCTCACTGATGAAGAAACTTCCATTTTGTTGGTCTAAAACGTCAAGAATAGCAGATATCACGCCATTGCCCCTGCGATACGGTACTGGCTCCCAGACAAGTGTTTTTCATTTTGGAGAACAGATGACAGTGAGATGGAACAAAATACGAGAATAGCGAAAGTGATCAACCATTTCAAAGCTGCAATCACGCTGAGCAACCATTGGAAATTATGAGCTGTGTCCTGGAGTATGGTCCTTTTGAAACAAAACACTTTTCGTCAGTTTTTTTCAGGGGTTTGGTCATGGTAGCTTGTACCTGTCTCAGAAAGTTGGCATAGTATCTGCCATCATGGTGTGGCTTTATGAGAATTATTAGTAAATACTAAAAACTGCATCCTAAAAATCTGAGGCAGTTGAAGTGTCCCTTACCTTCTGTGGAACTTTTGAGGAGGGTGTTATTCCAATACATGGATTTTCTCTTTGATTTTGGCCAAAAGCCAATATTCAACAAGGAAACCTAATGGATCTGCCTCAAACCATGTTATATTTTCTATTGATATGAACGGCATGTCGCGCATTCGACCAGGGGTAAGAAGACGTGGCATCCAGCGAATAAAACTATTCGTAATGCTAGTTGATTGTGCAGAATATTTTCAACTCTCTCACGGGATATTCTAATAGAATGGGCTATTTCATTCATAGTGAATCGCCAGTCATCCGTCACCATATGGTCTTCACGATCAATGTTTCCTTCGGTGTTGGTATTTGCAAGATGTCCAAACATCGGGGCATATGCAAACCTCTCTCTTCTTCTCATAAATTCAGCTACCCACATTTTCACTGTTGATAAATGCTGAATTTTATATTACGGAGATGTACTTCCATAGCAATTGCATCGTGGAAGGTGTTTATAAGCCATTTAAGAAACACAAAAAGTCCGTTAACTTAACTGTTTTATCCTGACAATTCTTTGTTTTACAACATTGAAGAGTTATATCATCGCTTTTCGAAATGCAATTTATGGTGTCTTTTGATAGTGTGCTCTTTCTCCAGTAAATCAGTTTTTGTGAACCCATGGATAGATAAAAAGAAATCATGTTGTTTATGAATATAAGTTCTGTCGTGGATACAATGCATTCAAAACAGCTTGAAGCGTCAATGAAGTATTTGGTGAAGATGTGGCGAATGAGCGGGTTGTACGTTGATGGTATGAGAACTTCCAGTCTAGTGATTTTAATCTTAAAAACCAGCTCAGCGGTACACCTGAGACCAAGGTGAATAACGATGAGCGAGAATCAGCAGTGGAAGCGGATATATTACAAACTACGTGTGAGGTAGCAACAAAGATTGATGTTTCGATTCCATCTCTAGTGGACCGTCTCAAACAAATCAGCAACGTACAGAAGCTGGACAAGTGAAGGACCATCAAATGACATGTCGCCTTTAAACTTGCTGTTCTTTGCTGTCACGGCATAAAAGCGAATCATTGTTGCAGCGTATTGTTACGTCTGACGAAAAATGAATTATTTTCAATAATAGCAAATAATAATGCACGGTGGGTGGATAGAGAGGACGTGCCAAAACACAATCCAAATCAGAATGTTCACCCCAAAAAGCTAATGGTGTCCAGCGCTCGGGTTATCCCCTACAGCGTCATGAGACCTGGTATGTTAATTGCAGCGAATGTATACATCAACCAACTGAATGAAATAATGAGTGAACTTGCAATTAAACAACTGGGATTGGTCAATACAGACAAGCCAATTCTCTTGCAAGCCAATGTTCAACCACATGTTGCACAAAGAACGCTACTCTAGTTACAGGAACTGAACTTGGAAGTACTCTATCATCCACCTTATTCATCAGACCTTGCACCAACAAACTATCATATTTTCCGGGCATTACGCAACTTTTTTCATGGGAAAAACTTCAAATCTAAAGACAGATGCGAAAACAACCTTTCGTGATTTCATCACCTATTGCGCTCCACGATTCTTCACTGCTGATATAAATAAGATCCCGATAAAATGGCAAACTAGTGTTGAGATTTTAGGTGTACACTTTGACTAACTGCATTGCTTTGTTTTGAGATAAAGGAAAATATACTTTGAGTTCAAAATCGGACATTTCATTCTTAATGATCTGATATATATGTGTGTGTTTGTGTGTGTGTGTGTGCATGTGTGTGTGTGTATACACATACATGTGTGAGCTTTGTGTGCGTATGTATATACATAAATAGAGACATTCTTGCATCCAGATTTTCCCACAAGCACCACCATTTGAATCAAACATTGAACAATGAAGATAATGATGATGATAATAAGTCCAGACAATTTTGTGAAAAACAACTTTCATTATTCCTCATCAAAACAGACCACCCTTAGACTATCAACCTGGTCTTTGCCGTTTTCACAGACCAAGAATCAACTTGTCATCTTCTATTGAAAGAACTGACCAACTGTATAGATATAAACGCATTTTTCTTCTTTCTTTCCTTCTATTTTCCATTGACATTAAGGAAACAAACACATTTTTCACTTTGAAAACGTTTTCCTTTCAGACCCCCTGGTAAGCTGACTGAATCAAAGTAAGCATTAGTTCCACCCACCTACTTCAAAATATTCTGTTTCCTTATCTCCAGTTCAAAACACTTCCCTTCAACTACACAGGCACACACCACACACACACACAACGCACACACACATACACACACACAAACAGACACACACGCATACGCACACGCACGCACACACACACACACACACAAACAGACATACACAGTCTCTTTGACTTTCCCCTCAACTATCTCTCCGTTCCTCTCCCTCTTTTCCTACCATTTACATTCCACTTTACTTAATTTTCCACCTCTCTCTCTCCACCCCAATCCATTCACTAATGCTATAAAAAGAGACAAATCCCTTCACAGAATGTAAATCTGAAGATTCTATTAGAGTAAATGAAAATGTGTAATTTGTAAAACTATGACACGTTAATAAATATTTGTATATGTACAACCATCCAGATCTCTGAATACCTTATTTTTTCTAATATTATACCTGTACATCACTCCAAACCTTCTAATATATATTATACATATATATATATAATATATAATATATATATTATATATATATATATATATATATATATATATATAATATATATATGTATATGTATATATACGTAGATGTATATTCACACATGCATATATTTACGTGTATGTATATATATTATATATATATATATATACATACATACATACATATATACATGCATGCATACACATATACAATAAGAGGCTTCCAAATAGGAAAGCGTTGTGCTAGAAAGAGCAGTAGAAATCTCAAAAACCACAAAAAAAGGATAAATTCTCGAAAGGAATGAACATTAAAAACGTTTACCAGCTCAACTATTTCCCTATAAATATATGTACTTGAATAAGTATACGTATATATATATATTTGGTATTTGGCTGCTTACTTTCTTCCTTTCTGTGCTACTGGAATAAAGTAATTCAATTATTATGCGCATAAGTTGTGAAAATAGAATGGTTATTATCAAGAGAGATAGATCTATTCGTTACTTAGTGAGGTGAAAGATTAACCGTGAATTTCTAAGAGAAAGAGGAACAGAAATAGCCAGTTGTCACTAAAGGGTCTTCCCAGAATTTTGGTAATTGAAAAAGCAAAGACAAAATGGACGTAGGTGTGTATTAAAAAAACTGATAAAAAAGAACATGAGTAGGTTCATGGATAATAATAAATTTGAAGGCAGATAAAGAACAGAGAATAAATGAAAGAAAATATGAAAATCAAGAAGTCCAAGCAAGATTTGAAACAAATTATTCGCGTTTGAAACAAGTTATTCGCGTATATTTTCACTGGGCTAGATAAAAGGAAGGAACCAAAGTAAAATCGTTGACAATGTCCAGAGTTATAAAGTTTATCATACCATGGCATTCAAGGAAAACCAATATAGATTACATTCACAAAATAAAGGAAAGCAACGGAAAGAACATTTTTACTAGAGACATTTCGGCATTGGCGTTTAGATTTAAGAGACACCAATATGACACTTTGCTTCACGTAGCAAACATGCCAAAGCAAATTGAATTATGTTGTCGCTAAAACAGCAAATTTGCCGGGTGTCGCCTAGAGGAAAGTTTATGAAACAGAAGTTTAAGAAACAGAAAGTTTAAGAAAAGAAGTAAATTCGCGGTGTCAATGAAAGAATGCATTCTTCTCTGAGAAATGTGAATAATTTCTTTCTACTGCTTTCATAAATATATAAACACCAATGCATTTATATGTGATAATTTTTTTATGATCTGATAAGTTTCCTTCCCTTTATGCAAATTTATCTCTCCAATTTTATCACTGAATCTCTTCTTTGTTGTATAATATATATATATATATATATATTATATTATATATATATATATATATATATATATATATATATATATATATAATATATATATACTATATATATATAGATGATATCTATATACATATTTATATACATGTACTGTATATACATACACCCACACACACACACACATATCTATATATATATATATATATATATATATATATATATATATAAGCATACACACATGCATATATATACATGCACACATACATACACATATATAGAAATTCGAATAGAAATATGACACTAATACGTACGAATTACCATTCGCACACACTTATGTGTATGTAGCATTCCAAGCCTATTATGCTCGAAGAATTTGTATTCCTTTCCAAATGTAGCTTCCATATCTGACCGGTCTTGATAGACGTCTTGGAAAGCAAGATTGATATAATCAATAACACATGAATATTGTTGTAAAAGAGAAAGAAAAATGCAGATATATTCCCAGGAGCATTAAACGTGCAGATAGCAAATTAAACTATCTTCGGCCATTTTGCAACGATGTCAATGTAAGTTATTTTCAATTGTATATCTTGTGTAGAGTTCGCTGAAAAATTGCAACAGTAGAAATCTTATTATATTTTTTTATGTAGAATACATAACTAGATTTACTAGATTTACTCGGAAAGAAAGCAAAAACGAATGACCTATTGAACTTGATATCGTACGGAATACTGACATTAACACCTTCACATAGTATTTTTATAAGGACGAAAAAAATGTAGGGGAAAAAAAGAGAGAGATGTTTTCTTTTTTCTTTTTCCGTATTATCTATATTTTTTCTATACATCTAATCTCCTGTGCAATTTCTATCTGTCTGTCTGTATGTCTCTCCGTCTGTTTATCTGTGCCTGTATATGCGTCTGTCTTTGTGTCTGTTTCTTTGTTTTCTGTCTGTTTTTCTCTATGCATACGTATCCACATACATACATACATACATACATACATACATACATACATACATACATACATACATATATAATATTTATATATGTACATACATATACATACATATATATATATATATACGCACACATACATATATACAAGTAAACAGATATATATAGGTATATAAATATATGTGTAGGTATATATATATATATATATATATATATATATGTGTACGTAAATATTTGTATAGGTATATATATATATTATATATATATATATATATGTGTGTGTGTGTGTGGTGTGTGTGTGTGTATAGCTATACATATACATATGTATACATGTATGTACGTGTGTGTGTGTGTATCCTGTAAACTCTTGTACTTTTCTAATCTTGACTTTTTTGCCATTCTATCGTTCAGTATCAAAAAATCTGAAATCATATACGAGAAAATATTTTTCGAAAAGGAAGACATATCCATTTATTCTGAAGAAAAAGCGCCATATACATCTCTTACTACTTAGAATTGTTATCGTCATCACCATTGCCATCGTCGACGTCGTCATCGTTCTCCTTCGCCTCCTCGACCTCCCCATAAATAACATTATCATTATCATCATGATAATATTCGTTCTCACCTTCATCCTCCTCCTCATTATCATCATAATCGTCATCATTTATGTCGTCGTCATCGACGTTGTCGCCATCATCATTGTCATCATCATCATCATCACTATCACCATCATCACTATCACCATCATCACCATCCTAGTCATCATTATCATCCATCATCATCAGCATCTTCTTTGTCGACCTAATTATCATAATCTTATTGACTCTGATGGAGAATAAGAAATAATTTTTTCGGCAGCGTATTTTCCAACTTCTGAGTGGCAAGAATGTTTAGAGGGAACCTGAATATTCTACCGATGAGTTTCTAAACGAGAGAAGAGAGAGCTTGTAACTTTCGTGTTCATAGTTATCCTCGATCTCAGGGTGGTTTTCGATTAACCCGAGCTGGAAGCTGGCCAGTATTAGGAGGGCGCCAACATTTTGCTGTTTGTCATTACGTGCATTTGTAGCGTATAAAGACACCACGCTTCTTCTTCTGTTTGTACTTGTTGTTGTGTTTGTTGTTGTTCATCATCATCATCATCATCATCATCATCATCATCATCATCATCATCAATCATCATCATCATCATCATTATTATTATTATTCAATTGTCTTATTTTTATTACGCGCTGTCCTAGCACTGCCGCGCGCAGCTCTGTGTGCCTTGAGTATGTGCTGTGGTTTGTTGTGATGCTTTTATTTTCACTGTATTGAAAGTATGTGACGTAGGATGTGTGCGGTGCCTAGTAGTGCTATTTTCTGTATGTTATATATATACATATATATTTAAATAGGTGAATGAATTATCCTATGTTTATCGTCAGACGAGATGTTTAGCGGTATTTTGCCCGCCGATACGTTCTGAGTTCGAATTTCGCCTAGGTCAGCTTTGCCTTCCATCGTTTCGGGGTCGATAATTTAAGTACCAGTTAAATCCCGGTGTCGATGTAATCAACTATCCCCCCAAAAAATTTCAGGCATCATACCTGTAGTAGTAGTAGCAACATCCTCGTTGTCAAAATCATTCTTTCATTTATATATATATATATATATATGTGTGGTTCTATTGTTTTTGTTATGAAGTTGTCTGAATATTTTTTATCACACGTAATGCGCCCACTATGATAGAAATTGGTTCTGTTTTTAAGCTCCACATTCGAGTTACCTCTATTTCCAGATCTTTGTATTGCGAAAGATTCTCCGTTTCTTTTAGAGAAAAGTTGTCATCTGTTGATATTGATACATCTATTAGAAAACATTTTCTTCTATCTGACAACTATATCCGGCCTATTGGCCTTAATTTCTCTATCTGTGTGTATTGGCATATCCCAGAGTATGGTTATTTTCACCCTTTCTTTGACCTTTTCTAGCGTGTGTCTATAACGTCTTTTTTCTGTTGTTGTTTCATAGTATTGGCATAGCTTCCAGTGTAAATAGGTCCCAGGTCTTTCGTGTCTGTGAATATATTCCTTCTTAGTCAAGAATGGCCACTCAAGAACTATATGATTGTTTGTTTCTTCTCCATCTCCACATATTCTGCAGTTTCATTTTCATTGAATATTTTTGGTATTATTGTTATTATTATTATTATTATTATTATTATTATTATTATTATTATTATTATTATTATTATTATTATTATTATTATTATTATTATTATTATTATTATTATTATTATTATTATTGTTGTTGTTGTTCTTGTTGTTCTTGTTCTTGTTCTTGTTACTAAGGCGGTGATCTGTCAGAATCGTTAGCAAGCTGGACGAGATGCTTAGCGGTATTTTGCCCGCCGATACGTTCTGAGTTCGAATTTCGCCTAGGTCAGCTTTGGCTTCCATCGTTTCGGGGTCGATAATTTAAGTACCAGTTAAATCCCGGTGTCGATGTAATCAACTATCCCCTCCCTCCACCCCAAATTTCAGGCATCATACCTGTAGTACAAACGATTATTAGTATTCGTAGTATTCGTAGTATTTCTAGTAGTAGTAGTAGCAGCATCTTCGTTGTCAAAATCACCACCATCATCATTATCACGACAGTCGTCGTGCGTCGTGCGCGGCCGCGTCCTCACCATCATCGTTGTCGCTGGTGTCATCATCGTCCTTATTGCCGTCGTTGTCGTTATAAGCATCCTCACCAAAAATAACTAAATAACATTATCAATATTCACCGACTTAAATGTAATATATGGTGCCATTTGTCAAACTGTTAATCACATTTAATGATTATCGGGGTGGGGGAAAACTAAAATGACAGAATAGCAACAGCAAAAATTAAATTAAAAAAAAAACAACTTAGAAACAATAATGTCAGTTACGCTAAGGCTTATTAAGCATATAATAAATTATGAAAGAATAACTCGTGAAATCTTCTGCCAAAATAAACGATCACTGAATATTACAGATATTACTGGCGTAGAATTCTGATGTGGTGCAATACAAAAATCTCGTATTAATTCTGCAATGACTTAAACATATAAACAAGAGTTTTTGATTTTTTATTATATATTTTGATTTAAATTATGTATGTTCAGCTTTTACAGGGAACTGTTTACATTCAGAAGTTTCTATACGTTTAGAGAAACGAAATATGTAATAATCCAGAAAAAGCGGGAATGTAAAAAAAAGGTGAATGCTTCCTTTTGTTACCTGTATTTATATAAAATATTTCGCATTTCGTTTTCTTTTGAAACACATCTTAATACAGGACACTACTAACCTTGCTAATACCAATAATCTCACTAATCCTCATACAACCCATATACCATTAATACTCTATTAATCATATCAACCTAACTGAATTACTTTCAGATCTGCTTACCTCCCTTGCATGCCATATTTTCTCTCAGGTACTATTAAACCAAACATTGTATGGAAATCGGTGTTGATTGAAAGTCAGTGAACAGCGATGACGAAACCGGTATGACATTCTATATTGGCTCATGATAATGATTTTTATACTTCTAAATTACACCTGAACTCATTTTGTTTGTTTGTATATATCCATGTTTTTATTTTTAGAAAGCGACCACTTTCATACCTACTTTGCATTTTCTTAGTTCTTTTTACTTTTCCCCTATTT
>NW_021836284.1:15000-17500 GCF_006345805.1 Octopus sinensis
GCTGCTACTACTATTTATACGAGTGAACGATAAAACATTTCTAACAAAATCCAATAAATGAAAATGTTTAGTACAATAGTACAGTCATCCTAAACCATGAGAAGTAAAAAGAAGAAAAATAAATATGGAATACGGGGGTTAATAAACACCTGTGTAACATAACCATTTTGAAATGTAGTATGAATATACAAATATTTGTGTTTTAGAGAGATGTTATACAGAAATATGTGTGTGGGTGTGTGTGTGAGTGTGTGTGTGAAAGAAAAAAGTAATAGATATACATACACACACAAACACACACAAACACACACACACACACACACACACATATATATATATATATATATAAAGAGAGAGAGAGAGAGAGAGAGAGAATTATAAATACGTTTACATGTACTTATAAGTATGTATGCACACACACTCTTATATACACACAGTAACTTATATAGAATGCGTACGTTGAAAATAAAAGCAAACAGTATTTAGACTCAGTAAATATATGTTCTCGTAAACCAATATGAATAGCATAAAATAATATCTCATCACCACGCATAAAAGTAAAAGGTGGGGGTACCAAAGTACATATTATAGAGAAAAGAAGGGAAAATGAGAAACAGAGAAAATGAGGGAAGAATCCGAACAAAAGTTGTTAATACTGAAGACGTGAGGGAAAAAAGCATTTCATTGTACATCTACAGTGAAATTATTCTACTGACGAAAGCCAAAACACTAAATGCCATAATTGTTATTACATACTCCACGAATTAGTAGAGTTTTATTGGAAGGTTGATTGGCTTGCTCTGATTAGCAACCAAATCTCACTGAAATCACGTTCTCTCACCTTTGTGATTTAAATTTGGTATTAGGAAACTGTATTGAAGCCTGACAGGTAGAATGTATCTATGATTTAATGCATGCAGCGCTGAAAAACTTTGTCTAGCTGATTCTGCCGAAGAATTACGATAACGTGTATCTTCGGATTGCTTAGCCACTTACACATTAGTTCAGGAACAGGTCATTTAGTTGATGAAACAAGAAGATATTCATTGCCAAACAACGGCGTTTGAAAACCATATTTCAAAATAAATAAATAAATAAATAAATAAAATAAAATAAAAAAGAGAAAAAATGAAAACATAATGCGATGAAATAAATTGTTTTAAAAAACTGAATCATCTAAGAAAATCATCGTGTTAAGCGTGGTTTACGGATCCCAGCGACGGCTAATTTGTATCTTAAGTTTTACTGACAATAACATATCATATCAGAATGAGACAAGTAAAAAGAGAAGACATTATAAGAGAAGCAATACAAAAATGTATCCAATAGTAATAAAATACGAAAATCGCCATTTAGCTGTAGTGACGAAATACCTTCTCCAATTTACTAGTCAAATGAATGCAAAGAATTTATTGAGAGTTAACAAAATTCTTTTCATATATACAAAATTAAAGATGTGAAGGCTGACTACCTAAATCACTCACTAGTTTTACGTGGTAGCCAAAGAAAGAAGGACGTTTGCTCTTATGAGGTAATTTCACTTCTGAATTTAGAACAGTTAAATATGTGGAAAGTTTATGTGCAATGCACACTAGATAAAAAAGAAAATGCGTATCCTTCATCGTTGCAACAAAATGGTAGATGTGAGATTAAAATAAGCGCAAAAGATGAAAACAGAAAACCATAAGTAAAACAAAAACAGTACTAATAAATTCGAAAGATGGAAATAAGAACAGAGATAAATGTAGAAAGCAATTACTCTGTTTGAGGCATGCTAAAATACGACGTACGTCATTAATAATCATAAAACACGATAAGTATGTACGATAAGGAAAGAAGGGAATTCAAACATCACTGGTGTACGCCAATATAACAAAGCCGAGGGTAGATTAATCTAGTAGCGTGCAATTCCTTAATTTACTAGGACAAACTAGAGTCATAAAGAGCGAATATCAACAATTTTCTAAAAATAGGTAACCACATAGAAAAAGGTTGTATTAAAAGTCATCACTTGTTGCTAAGAAATGTGAATTAGTGCTTGTGTAGCATGCCGACAGGTTGCAGGGTTACAATTTTCAGTATCTCAGAGTTGCAACGTCAGACGAAATCACTAAGAGAGGCTCTACTTTCGCTTGCCTTGCTGCAAACCAGCTGTAAAAGTGTAAGGCGAGATAAATATTCTAACGGCTGTCTAGATAATGTAGTGTAAATCATTTCCTCTTAACAGGAGAAACAGGTTAGCTTTAAGGTTATCAACTCTGACCTACATTCGCGGAATTCTACATGGCTAACATCCATATATTTAGGATCTGGCATAACTATAACAAAAATTATGGTTACAAAAATACACCTTAGATATAAATGCAGTAATAAGTAATAATATATGGTATCGCACAAAAGCACCAACAAATGCTTATATAAAATCTGCTAAGAGTGAATGCCCCCATGCATAAAAAATATCTATAATGCATTTAAATTTCCATCCTCTAATGGAGCCTTT
>NW_021836284.1:22500-24778 GCF_006345805.1 Octopus sinensis
ACATAACTCTGGAATACTCAGCCGCTTAATGTATGAATCAATTGGTAGGTTTGAATATGTATACAAATCATCGAAAGGCCGACAGAAATCCTTTCCTTCACCTAAGAATATGTCCCACTTAACTGCAGTTGATACTCTAGCTTACATTCATATCATCTTTGACGAAACAGCTATGGTCATAGTCGTTCCAGACATGTATTGCATTCCGAAGATTATATGTATCATCATCTATATTCTATTATATAACCTGGTACACTACGATCAACACGGAATTGGTTTTTATTTCTAGCAATCTAAACGACCATCTACAGTCCTCCACGTAGTTGTTCATCATGGTGTACAGATAGTCTGCTATGCTCAAATGTGTAGTACAACAATCTACTAATTGGTTGGTGATTTTCGTACTATGGTGCAACAGAATGCTATTTTTTTATGTCCAAACATCTATAATTCGCAATCACTGAGTCCTTTTCAATTCGTTAACGACGGTTGTGGTAGATAGCTGCTATATATGCAACAAACACAATAATAATGCAACTGTTTTGTTAGTTTACATTGATAATTTCGTTTATTAATGGGCATTTGATCTATAATAGATATGCTAAGAGTGAAATCATCAGCAATTCTCCAGAAAGGAATGGGATGTAAAAGATTTATTGTTTGATTTATAAGTTTTTACACTATTTACTACTCGAACGTTTTTTGAAGTAAATATTTCTAATTTAGGCAGAAAGCCAGTATTTTTGAGGGAAGGGAATAGTCTGTACGATAGAGCCCTGTACGTGATTAGTACTTTTTTATGGACCTAGGAGGGGATGAAAGGCAACGTTCATCCTGCTAGATTTGAACTCGTAGCGGAATGCCACATTAAGTTCCCATTTGTTCCTACTAGGTGAATGTTTGAATAAATTGAAGAAATGAGAAATTAAAGGACAAAACTATTCATTCTTTTCTAGTGCATGGATGGCTAAGTGTTCAGGTTCAATCTCACTGTGCAGTACATTAGTAAATCTGTTTTCCTCTGACCCCTAGTCGATCAATCATTTGTGACTGAAAGCCCGTCATGTATATATATATGCGAGAGTGTCTATGTGTGAATATTTATCTCACCATAGCCTGACAACTGTTGTTGGATTTTTAAACTTCCCTGTAACTTAGAGGTTCAGCAAAGAGAACGTAGAACAACCACAGTTCAAACTTAGTATTGAGGGCATACTGTTCGACTAAACCCCTTCAGGGCAGTGTTAACAATACAGAAGACTTGAACGATGTTAGTATATTGTTTATGAATTATTCAAGGTGATTATCGATTGTGTACAACGGGAATAATCTGTAGCTTGGGATTAGAAGCACGTCAGTTCATTAGTATTATTGACAGTTTATAATAATCCTTCCGTCATCGGACAACCAGGTAGTAGTTATTTCACAGAAATCATCTTATGTGTGAATTATGCGATCTAGGGGAGGCAAATCGGTTCACAAAGATTATATTTTTTCTTTCTTTTTGGTGAGAGAACATTTATTGTAAACATAACGGAGATAATTCAATTGAGAGACGAATCTTTGTCAAGGAATTTGATGGTCTTTCAAAACCTGGAACACTTTTCTATAATTATTTGTACTGTTTTCGCGGCTTTTATGAAAAAGAGGTCGGATAAGATGCTGGCTATGACAGAAAGAATGCTAGGTAAAATGAAATAAAGGAAATTGCTGAAAGCAATCCTATAATACTATCGGATACATTTTTATTAAATAATTTGAGATGCAATGGCGCTTTCCGACCTAACGAATAACGATGATATCGCTTACTTTCCACTTTTGTATTTTATAGACTTCGACATTAGGGAAAAATAATTCCCATTTAGTAGCAGGCATCATACTTCAAGAGTTCTTAAGGGAAATCCACAACAGTGGAGCCCATAATGTACTCATGGTGGTATTCACTTATGAACATCCAATTCTGTGTAGGGAGATAATACTAGTCAGCTATTCACTGTCATTGAATTGATTCTTTTGAATGATTAGAAGCGAAGTAGGTTTCCTTTCAGGAAGATACTATATTTGGTAGTATAAAAGGTGCTTTCAGCTAGAACGATATCTGATCGATTTCATGGTTTAGGGAAGATCTTATTGACTAAAGAATGTGTCAGAAAGAGTAAAATGCTTTGAGTTTGTGTTGTATCATTTTCCATGGTAAGCCATGATTAAGAAGACGTAAGATGAAAGGAATTCAACTCGCAGGATTATATTTTCTCTCCGCATGTATTTTTTACTCTTA
>NW_021836285.1:0-22500 GCF_006345805.1 Octopus sinensis
TCTACCAAATCCACTCACAAGGCTTCGGTCAGCCCGAGGCTATATTAGAAGACACTTGCCCAAGGTGCCAAGTGCCACGCAGTGGATGAACTCGGAATCATGTGGTTGGTAAGCAAGCTACTTACCACACAGTCACTCCTGCGCCTATTTCTCATGTAAAATAATTTTGTTTTTTAATCTTGGATTTAAATGGTTTTGACTTACTGTGAGGTGACTTTTGGCCAGACCTGTATATCGACAAAACAAGTACTGCGAAAGATAAACTTCATGGCGGTGCTCCAGCATGGTCACGCGTAAAAGAATCGTATACAAATGAGAGGAGAGTATATTTTTTTTACCTTTCGGATTAAATATCGTTATAATCGTTTGTTCAAAGATGGATTTAAGAACGAAGTGTCTAATGTCCACATACACATGCATACAAACACCCACGTATGCAGACACCCACCCACACACATACACACTCACACACACGCAAACACATACACAAACATGTATATAAATATATATATATATATATATATACATATATATATACATACATATACACACACATACCTACATACAAACCACGCGCACACCCACGCAAGTACGTGAGCAGGTGAACAGTTTTGTGATTAGAGAGCATTTAACGTTTGTTCATCCATCTACACACACACACACGTTCACACGTATTTAAACACACACGCGCGCGCGCGTCAACACTTATTTACACTCACACATACATCAGGAAACAAATGAACAAACGCAGCTACGAATTAACTGAAACGGTCAGACGCCATTCCTCATTCTCCCCACATACACTTACACCCACACAAGGAAAGATAAATGGTCCTAATACATTATTGATAAAATTACGCTCATGTTTACATCCACATAAAAGAGACATATACACAAATACACACCCACCCGTTTGCTCGCACCTTCACACTTGTTAACAAGACTCAGAAGTGTACAACAGGGTACATTGTAATTACTGTTGCTCAGATATTTTCTACGTCATGTAGTACAGAGAAACTCTTAACAACTATTCGCTATTTTCCCTTTCATTCCCTCTTCTTTTCTGTAAGATATATATATATATATATATATATATTATATATATATATATATATATATATATATATATATATATATATATGGGAAGCTTTATGAAATTAAACAAAAGACGAAGGCAGGTGGAATACAAACAAACAATTGTATTAGTATGCGCTCAGGGATATAAATAAAACAAGTCTTTTACGTTTCGAGCCTACGCTCTTCAACAGAAAGATACACAGAAAAGAAACACAGAAAGAAACAAGGAGAGAAAAAAAAAGCGTGCGGGGGCTAGCGAATCAATATATATATATATAGGGAGAGTTTACGAAAAAAACAAAAGACGTAGACAGGTGGTGTACAAAACAAACAGATGTATTAGTATAACGCTCGGGAATAGAAAAAGTCTTTTACGTTTCGAGCCTACGCTCTTCTACAGAAAGGGACACAGAAAAAACAAAGAGAGAAAAAAATGTGTGTAGTGGCTAACGATCTATCATGGCGACTATGTATGTATGTATGTATGTATGTATGTATGCATATATGTATGTATGTATGTATGTATGTATGTATGTATGTATGTATGTGTGTATGTATGTATGTATGTATGTATTTGTGCGTGTATGCATGTATGTATGTATGAATGTGAAGGCGCGTGGCTTAGTGGTTAGGGACATTCGGCTCACGATTGTAAAGTCGTGAGTTCGATTCCCGGCAACGCGTTGTGTCCTTGAGCAAAACACTTTATTTCAAGTTATTTCCGTTAGTGAAACGTTCATAGTTGTGCTAATTCTCCTTGAGAACAATTCTTGGTGGTTGAGACCATTGCGGATCTATTTTTAGCGAAAGAGCGACCTCTCTTATATTTGTGTATATAGATATATTCCTTAATGGAATATATGCGCCGGTCCGTCGCAGGATTACTCATGTTTTACCAGCTAAGGGGACTGGAGCAACGGGAAATTTAGAACATAGCATACATATAAATATAAACCTTATATTCCTAAAATAAATGAAGTTCTTCGCGTGAAGAGAAAGACAATTTGAGGGCTAAAATAATTTAAAGACTAAAACAATAATCTTCCCGTGGAATCATACAATATCTGAAAGCATACAATTTAGGAAAAGGTGAATAATAAAATTACTGTATTTACACCTTAAAAGATAATTTCCAAGACAAAGATTACATTGGAAAGCACCGAGAAAGTATTGTACAAAGGATTTGTATTAAAGCTGTCAGGAAGTGTAGCCGTTTTGTGCGGATGCTTATTGCTGAAACGTCTTTTAAGGAGCAAATGAACGTTGGATGAGAGGGTGCATTTAATTATGAAATGCTAAAGAATTTCAAGATTCGTCACGATATTGGTGGAAGCACTCCGTCGGTTACGACGACGAGGGTTCCGGTTAATCCGAATCAACGGAACAGCCTGCTCGTGAAATTAACGTGTAAGTGGCTGAGCACTCCACAGACACGTGTACCCTTAACGTAGTTCTCGGGGATATTCAGCGTGACACAGAGAGTGACAAGGCCGGCCCTTTGAAATACAGGTACAACAGAAACAGGAAGTAAGAGTGAGAGAAAGTTGTGGTGAAAGAGTACAGCAGGGATCACCACCATCCCTGCCGGAGCCTCGTGGAGCTTTAGGTGTTTTCGCTCAATAAACACTCACAACGCCCGGTCTGGGAATCGAAACCGCGATCCTATGACCGCGAGTCCGCTGCCCTAACCACTGGGCCATTGCGCCTCCACACGATATTGGTAGGAATTATTAGATAGCCAGTCGTCTCATACACAGTGCAGCATTAAAAAGGTATATGGTCACCGACTATGATCTAACAGCCGACCAAATTTATATAAATTGTAAAACAGAAATTCATTGAAACAGTTTTCTCACAAAACCTTGAATGGAAACCAGGAACGAAATAAGCTTAGTAAGGTAAGATTAACCGGATTAACGTGTGTCAGTGTTTCAGTTCAGCATAAAATTAAGCTTTTGGTCATTGGCAAATTCCTTGAACGACATTATTTACTTTCCTACCACATATAAAACCGAAAAGAGCATTTGGATGGACAAATACATATGATATTTCGCGATGGTTCACTTATGATTTTATTCCATCAATTCCCCGGAAGTTAAGGAAATTGTGGGAAGCATATAAATACAAAGCGTCAGCTAGGCATGGCTGTGTACTAAGAAGTTTGCTTTCTAACCATATAGTTCCGGGTTCAGTCTCACTGCGAGGCACTTTGGGCGATTGTCTTCTAGTACAGCCGCGGGCCGACCAAAGACTTGTGAGTGGATTTTTGTTAGACAGAAACTGAAAGAAACCGTTCTCATATGTGTGTGTGTGTGTGTGTGTGTGTGTGTATTTGTGTGTGTGTATTGTGTGTGTGTGTATTTGTGTGTATGTCTGTATTTGTGTGTGTGTGTGCGTGTGTGTTTGTGTGTGTATTTGTGTGTGTGTGTGTATTTGTGTGTGTGTGTGTATTTGTGTGTGTATTTGTGTGTGTATTTGTGTGTGTGTGTGTGTGTTTGTGTGTGTGTGTGTGTGTGTTGTGTGTGTGTGTGTGTTTGTGTGTGTGTGTGTTTGTGTGAGTGTGTGTATTTGTGTGTGTGTGTGTGTATTTGTGTGTGTGTGTGTGTGTGTTGTGTGTGTGTGTGTGTGTGTGTGTGCGTGTGTTGACAACTGGTGCTGGTGTTTACGTCTCAGTAACTTAGCAGTTCGGCAAAAAAACCCATGGAATGAGTACCAAAATAAAATACTACTGGGATCAATTAGTTCGGCTACAGTTCTTCGACACGGTGCCCCAGCATGGTCGTAGTCTAATGAGTGAAACCAGTAAAAGGTAAGAGGCAAAAGCTTCTTCTCAACACCTGTAGCAACCCACCCTTCCCCCGCATCAGTAAAACAAGTGTCGAGTTGCAGGAATATTCAGGCAAGCTTCTTGCCAACAAACGTAACATTCATAGGTCAAGGGGCCAACTCGAAACTTTAAATGTTGTCATAAAATTGGATTGATGACGAAAATACCGAGCAACAATGTCAACCATAGAAACTTTCAATGCTGTGTTTATAATCGACAATGTTATCATTTACACTTGTGGAATGCTGTCAAACTTGGAATATTTTAAGAGCGGGATGAAAGGTAAATGTTTGCAGATTTCGAGTGTGATGAAGGCAAAAGTTTAGAAGGATTCTATATCTACTAAAAAAAGAAAAACGGTGTCTGATGTACGAGAACTGATGGGAACTTTCAAATTATTTCTAGAAATCAATTCCCTGTACAAGCTGAATGCTGTTTGTGCAGAAGATTGGATACACAGTGGAGACGATAATAGAAATACAGAGACCTTCATTCAAAGCACAATATTTCTACCGAAGACAAGAGAATTATTCAAAAGAATCGAATAAAGAAGACAACAAATTAGAAGAAGGGATATCTTGGCAAAGTGTTGTAAAGCACTTTGGAACGATTATGAATGTACGTATGTGTGAATGTATGTATGTATGTATGTATGTATGTATGTATGTATGTGTGAATGTATGTATGTGTGAATGTATGTATGTGTGAATGTATGTATGTATGTATGTGTGTATGTATGTGTATGTATGTATGTGTGAATGTATGTATGTACGTATGTGTGAATGTATGTATGTGTGTATGTGTGTGTGTATGTATGTGTGAACGTATGTATGTATGTGTGTATGTATGTGTGTATGTATGTATGTGTGAATGTATGTATGTGTGAATGTATTATGTAAATATATACTCTTTTACTTGTTTCAGTCATTTGACTGCGGCCATGCTGGAGCACCGCCTTTAGTCGAGCAAATCGACCCCAGAGCTTATTCTTTGTAAGCCTAGTACTTATTCTATCGGTCTCTTTTGCCGAACCACTAAGTTACGGGGACATGAACACACCAGCATCGGTTGTCAAGCGATGTTGTGGGGACAGAAACAAACATATACATACACACACATATACACATATATATATATATACATATACGACGGGCTTCTTTCTGTTTCCGTCTACCAAATCCACTCACAAGGCTTTGGTCGGCCCGAGGTTATAGTAGAAGACACTTGCCCAAGGTGCCACGCAGCGAGACTGAACCCGGGACCATGTGGTTGGTAAGCAAGCTACTTACCGCACAGCCACACCTGGGGCTATATATATATAATAACAAAATAAATAAAACCTATGCATATATACATACATATAAGTACGTACCTACATCTATACGTATATATACATGCATATATGCGTACAGGACACCAAAAAAAAAACCGTTGAACACAATGAGAAACGAAAAGATAAAAACAGAACCATGGAAACGGACATCTTTTTAAACAACGAAAAAACTGGGTACAAGACGTACGACACAAGAAAAATTCCCCTTTTTCAGCCGCCTCCGTTTCGTCTACTCCGTGTTTCGATATATATATATATTCAGGATGAGGGCTAAATGACTGCCCAGAAGACGACCAGAGTGGAAAAGAAGTGTCTGAAAGCTTAAAGATCCTCTGAATGAACAAAGATTTCGAGACATATTACTTGAAGTTTTTGACGAAAAAGAGGAGGATGTAGTATCATATAACATGGAGGACAACTGGTGGTTCCTACGGGACAACCTATTGGGGGCTAATGACCAGATCTGTAGCTGGTGCAAAGTCCCCTCTCGTCCTTAGGTGACATGGTGGTGGAACAATGTAGTTTACAGGACCACTAGGGAAAAGAAACAGGCATGGAAGGACTAGAAGTGTAGTGGTAGCAAGGAAACGTATCAGATAGCTAGAAGAGAAGCTAGGAGACATGTTTATTTAGAGGGGAAGCAGATAAGAAGAAATTTACCAATGTTCTGCGTCGTGAGGACCAGAGACTTGAAGTGTTTCGAATTACAAGATAGTGTGTGAGAGAAAATCGCGATGTCATTGGAGAGAAATGTGTCCGCACGGATGATGGGTCACTTGCATTTAATGATGCTGCAAAGAGAGAGGGACTTGGCGACGTCACTAAATTAAGAGAATGAATGGGGGAAAGAGAGTTTGCCAAACGTCGACCTAACAGAGGGACCAGCTCTCCGAATTGAGAGTACCTTGGTAGATAAAGCAATTAAGGGTTTGAATACAGGGAAATCCCCCGGCCCATCAGGAATCACTGTTGAGACGCTTAAAATATCTGGTGGGGTAGGCTATAGTCTACGAGTGAAATTGTAGCCGTTGCAGGTAAAAAACACCATTCGAGAGGGGCCGATGCTAGTGCCGCATGACTAGCATACGTGTCGTTGGCACATAAAAAGCAAAATTCGATCGTGGCTGATGCCAATTGCTGCCTGATTGGCACCCGTGCTGGTGGCACGTAAAAGCCACCATTCGAGCATAGTGCCGTCTGACTGACTCCCGTGTCGGTGGCACGTAAAAAGCACCCACTATACTCTCAGAATGGTAGGCGTTAGGAAGGGCATCCAGCTATAGAAACCTTGCCGAATAAGATTGGAGCTTGGTGCAACCGCCCATCTTGCCAGTTCTCAGTCAAACCGTCCAACCCATGCCAGAACCGAAAGCGGACGTTAAACGACGACGACAATGATGATAATGCATACATACATATATTACACACACACACACACACAGATATATATATCAGATAAAAGAGTTGGAATGAAAGAACCTAGCGGAATTCACGGTAAACATTCCAGCGCCCAACCTCAGATTCGTTGTTCCAGAGGAGGTGACGGTAACATCGCTCCAACCAGACATGTTCGTATTATCCAGGAGCGCAAAAGCAATAACTGTGGTTGAACTCCCAATGCCCTAGGAGGACTGATTTGACATTTCGCACCAGCTGAAGAAAACCTGATATCAGTATTCGATCGATGAGGCGCATGTGAAGAGATGGTGCGCGGCCTCATTCCTTTTTTTAAGTAAGCTGTCATGGCTTTCCACCAGGATAGGTGCGCTATCTACCGCATAAGAATTGTTCAGATTACAAACGACTGAAGAAAGGCATCGCAGCTAAAGCCAGCTCAAGTGGCTTTGGTTGACAAGAGACCGCAGATGGAAACTCCGTAGGCGAAGGCTAAATGAGTTCGAGCAACTCCTATTCAGGAAAGCTTATAGGCTAAGGAACGAGGAAGCGATATATACATACATCCTTTATATTATAGGCACAAAACCTGAAATTATGGAGGAGAAGGCTAGACGATTTCATCAATCCCAGTACTCAACTGGTACTTATTTCATCGACCCCGAAAGGATGAAAGACAAAGTCGACCTCCGCAGGATTTGAACTCAGAATGTAGAGACATTAAATACTGCTTAAATTAGTTCCCGGTGTTCTAACGATTCTAACACCTCGCCACTTTTATACACACACACACATATATATATATATATACATCAATTCTAATTTTCGGTCTGCATTATATTTATATTTATATTTTGCCTTAAATTATTTTTAATTTTAATCCATTCCTTATTTAATAGATATTCGAGTGTATGCACGCACATTTGTGTATGTATGTATTCAATTTTAGCACCAACACTTCAACGAATACTTCACATAACAACATGAGTTAGCACCCAAGTCTGACATTTTACCTGTTACAGAACAGGTGTTTTACTTCTTACGCTCCACTCAAGGCTTATTGTAAGAGATTTATGCACCTGAAGATTGAATTGCGAATGTATGATTTAAGATCATGAAACAATACGTAGTGATCGCTTGAATTTTCATTATAATAAACTAGCAGGAAGACCACACGCTGGGCGGCTTTCTGCTAGCCCCTTGATAATATTTTCACATTTGATTCCCAATTCTAATAATTTTGATATTTTACGTCTAATTATGTCTTTGTATAATTGTGCTCACTTGCTTAGTAAGTATTGCTTTCATTATTTTATCACAGTCATAATCTCTCCTTTTTAAACAAACATCATAGTAGTCCAACAATAGAGGAAGAAGCAGTTTGTTAAGTTTCACCTTCCCCTCAAAGCAACATAGAGATTTCAATTCAGCTGCCCTTGTGTAAGCTTTGCAGTGTGTATGCAAGAGAGAGTGGGGAGAGAGTGCATTGCAAACAATGAATGAAATAAACATGAAATGAAAAGATTGTATAAATGAAAGGTGTATACGCCCCCGACTTTGTTGGCTCATGACATCCAGAAAAATGGATATTTTTTAACAAAATTTTCTACAAATACGGCTTAGATATTATGGCCTCCGAGTTTACAAGGATTTATGAGAAAGAAGTTTTCCGAGGGGGTGGAGAGAGGAGTTTTGGAAAATTCACACAATCTGACTTTTTCCCTCATAACTTTCAGGAAGATGGATATCATTTAATGAAAATTTATACAAATCCCTTTCAAACGGCATAGATTACGATTACAAAGAAATTTGTGGGGAAGTTTTTTTCAGAGATTTTCCTCATTTTTTCTAAACCACAGCCTTCTAAATGATGGGGTGGTGGGGACATCTTTGTATGAAAAAGTTTTGTAAACTTTTTTTTACACCCCTTCCCTCATCATCCCACGCCGGACCTATTTTGTCCAATTTTTTTTACACTTCAAAACTATGGGAAGAGCATTTTCGATAACAAAATTTTGTTAATATTTTCAGAGGGAAGAGTGATTTAAGGGCGATTGGGCTGTTGCTTCTAGCATATCCAAAGACAACCCTCCTCGTTTCTTTATCACTCTTGCATGTATTGATGTTTTTCAATATTTCTTCCCCATAAATACATTTATTTGCTACCAAAAAAGCATATTTGAGAAAATATGAATTTTTTGCAACCCCAATCCCTGCCGCGATTGTTTCTGTTTAGAAATTAAAATATTTGAGAGCCTGAGAAGGTCATTGCTGGTATTTATCCACAGTGATTTAAAAAAATTACGGAGATGTACTCGCATAGCAAGTGACTTGTTCCGAGATCATGTGCTGAAACAAAAACAATTGCAGCATAGAGCTTGTAAGCCTCTCAAGAACACTCAGAAACCGTTAGTTTTACGGTACCACTTAAATACAGAGGTCCCGATATGAAGTGGGGAGGGTTAGTTTTAGAGTTAAGGTCAGGGCTAGTTGTAGGGATAGATAGGGTTAGGGTGTCATTATACGTCCACACGGCGTACATTTAAAATGTTTTGTACATAACACCTGTATTTAATTAGTACCAGTTTCCCATCGACATTAAATTTCATGTGACAAAATATTTTCTTCGCTTTGAAACCGCGACCTGTTCACTGACAAAACTTCGCAAAAGTAATGCAGCACGAAGTCAGTGAACAACACACACACACACACACACTCATTGTTTTTCATTTGTGTGTAAGTATATCTATGTGTGTGCGCGAGTGTGTCACTGTTGAAGTTGCTCGTTCTACTTGTTTGTGTATATATTGGCCTAACCGTACAGAGTGTTTAGAACCTGTGAATAAGGTGCAAGTTTCGAGTACTTGACGGTAACTTTTTTCTCTTCGTCTTCTAATAGTAATGACCCAACTTTCTAAGCTCTTCTCACAACTATCCCGCGATCAAAAATTATACGTGTATTTAAAAAATTTTCATTCAATAAATAGAATAATTTTTATTCAATAAATAGAATAATAAATAATAAATTACGAATACATCAATAGAATAAACTGTCTGTTTTCCATATAGCAAATGAAAACTTAAAAGAGAAAGTGAGAGACTTTGCAATGAGAATGGAATACTCCGCAGTGAACGCAATGAGTATTTAAATTTGCGAGAAATTAGAATTAAAAACATTCAAGAAACTTCACAAATCGAAATTATAGGAAATTTCGGATCTTTTCGGTTTGAACGGCAGTTTTTTAAAATAATTTCCACGTAACTAAACACTTTTAAACTTCGTATAATGGTAGAATGTGTTTATAAAACCTCTTTTTCTCTTGGCTTTATTGAGAAAATTCTATAGTTTGTAAGATATTTGTTGTTTTTTTTCTTCAATTTCTGCAATTTCAACCAATCAATTACGTCTATTGAGGTAAAAAAACATTCTGTGCCGTATGAATATGTCCCTCGTTTAAGAAACAGATTGGGTTTATTTACATTTCTGAAGAAAAAAAGATACCCTTCCTCCAACCCCTAACCCTAAAACAGATTGAAATACAATAGATCGATACTAGGGTCATAATTATGGGTGACAATTTCATATGACACCGCTAGAAAAAACTGCCGTTCAAACCGAAATGATCCGAAATTTCTTAGAACATGAATTTATAAAAAATATTTCCAGGCGATCAAACCATTAATAATTGCTTTCTTAAGTACTTTTAGTAATTGTGAGATATCTAATTAATAAGAAGCTCTCTCCATTATAATATAGATAAGTATATATACATACCTCTTATCTATTATTTGTTTCAGTCATTGGACTGTGGCCACGCTGGAGCGCCGCCTTGATGAGCATTCACTGGAATGAATTGACCCTAGGGCTTATTTTTTAAAAGCCTGGCGCTTATTCTATCGGTTTCTTACCGCCGAACCGCTATTACGGGGACGTGAACCAACCAACAATGGTGGGGACTAACACAGACACAAAGACATACACACCACACTTGTAATATATACGACGGGCCGCTTTCACTTTCCGTGTACCAAATCCATTCACAAGGGTTACCCAAGGTACCATGCAGTGGGATTGAACCCAGAACCACGTAGTTGGGAAAAAACATGTTATCATACTGACACGCCTGCGCCTATATATATATATATATATATATATATATATATGCATACATATACGTATGTATGTATGTATCTCTCTGTATATATATATATATATATGAATACATATATAGCATATAGCTTAACATTGATTTAATTTTGATTTTCGAATATCTATCGGCTATTTATCATATATTTTCTAGAGAGATTGCTCGGTTCTGAGAAGGCAACTTTCAAGACAGTTGTTCAAGATAGAAAAGATGTGACTTACTTTGATGCCCGAGAGACCTTGAAATTGTATTCACTTGGGTGAAGAGACATGTTGATAAGTTCAACACAAAATTCTTGGATGAGCGCATCTTTGGCCTGAATACTTTTTTGGTTGTTCTGAATGCTTCGAGTAAACATATTCATCGGAGTTGGAAAATCCTCGAAAGAATAAAGTTCAGCAACAACTTCATCATTTTTCCTGAAAAAATATTGAGAAATATATATATATATATTTATATATATATATCAGAAATATTAAATTTCTAAATATCTCATAGAGGTATGTACGGTGGTGGGGCGATAGAGTGGTTGTATACTGTCAGTTTAACGTGACAGTCCCGTATGGGAATTACACCACCGCTGTTTAGCCCTAGGACACATCGACGCTTCCTGTCGGCCTTGATACATTTCCTTATATTTGCGAAGGGGAGACAAACACCCCCAACAGCTAGGCCTGCATCTAGAGACACGCATGTTTCAGGGTCTTTGCCCATCATCGGTCTAGAGTAGCAGAGGCCTGCTAGCTGAAGATATCTGTCTAGACTTCGTAAATATATATATATATTTTCAGTGAAATTTATTCACTGATCACCAAAGTATATTTACGAAGTCGAGACAGATATCTTCAGCTAGCAGGCTTCTGCTACTCTAGACCGATGATGGGCAAAGACCCTGAAACATGCGTGTCTCTAGATGCAGGCC
The DNA here is from genome assembly GCF_006345805.1 of Octopus sinensis. Classification (NCBI taxonomy): domain Eukaryota; kingdom Metazoa; phylum Mollusca; class Cephalopoda; order Octopoda; family Octopodidae; genus Octopus; species Octopus sinensis. The sequence continues at coordinate 11,703 of NW_021836285.1, forward strand.
TAGCTGTTGGGGGTATTTGTCTCCCCTTCGTAAATATATAAGGACACAGGAAATGTGTCGAAGCCGACAGGAAGCGTCGATGCTTCCTAGGGCTAAACAGCGGGGGTGTAATTCCCTTACTGTCACGTTAAGTTGACAGTATACAACCACTCTCTCTCTCTCTCTCTCCATATATATATATATATTATATATATATATATATATATATATATATATATATCAAACTAAAATCATTGAACAAACAAATGCAAGGTCATCCGCATATCATTTCATAATTCGAACATTTGATTATAGAATAAACATATAACCCACAAGATGGAACAAAATCCATCTGTATAGTACATAATAATAATAATATGGTGCGAGAAAAATTCTTATCATTAAAAATTTAGATTTAATATTTTAGCGATTCAAAGAAGATACATTTATAAAAGGACGTAGAAAGTAAAATATAATATAAGTAATATATTAAAAAAATATATAGGTATATAAAAATATAGGTATATAAAAAAATATAAAACATATATATATATATATAGGAGCATATAAAAAAAATATATAATATATATCATGTAAATAAAGTAAAATAAGGTTCATCGTTTAGAAATCTTATTAAATAAATAATTCAGGTAAAATAAGCCTTATAATTAAGAAGGAAATCATGTTTACTTATCCCTATGGCCATTTCAGGGGTGTATTATGTTTAAAGCACTAGGGTGCATTCAGATAATACCTCCTTCGTCAGGGGAAAAAAAAAAAATATATATGTAAACACAAAGATAGACATCTGTTTTATTATTACCCACTAGGGGCGAACATAGAGGGGACAATACAATCTGATGTGGGGTCAGATACACGAATGGGATTACAAAAAGATGAATTTAAAAATTTACAAAAATTACAAAAATATAAAGAAATCGAAGAAATCGAATGAAGAACAGACCGGAAGACATTACGGATGGAGTGGGAGCGGGTTTAGCTCGGACCCCACGAGCCCCGCCTCACCACTGATACTTTGGTTTCGTCTAGTATTACATTTATGTGGTATCATCCACTCGCAACTTTCGTGCTACATCCTTCCATCGTTCTTCATATACTCTCTTAGTCAGGCATTTTCTCTCCAGCCCTATCTTCCTTTTCAGGTGAAAGATGAATTCATCAATCCAGGGCCGGAGATGAACTTACCTGACCGTATACCATTCATCCTAGTCTTCCAAATCACCTCTTTCGCAATTGCTACTACAACGAGAAAACAATTCTTACCTTCTTTCGCGAGGAATCTGGTGGTCAATTTTTAATAGACTCAGTCGACAGCTGTACTCTTCGTGTGCTTGACAACAGCTGTTCGGCATAAACCCACACCTCTGACACGACCGAACAATGAACAATAGCGTGCGGGACGGTTTCCCTATCCCGCTCGCATCTTGGACATATCGGACTGCCCCGGCCACCGTGCCTTGCGAGTTTATCCCGAACAGGTAGAGCTCCTCTGTAACACTGCCATGCCAGAGACTTCTGGTAGTTGTCCAGGGTCTTCGGCCCGAATGTACGTTGGAACAGACTGGCCAGCTGGTTATCGTCGAGACCTAGGGCTTCCCCTAAGGTATCTTCACATTCCGCCTCTACCAACCCTCTATAGAAGAACGTGGTGGAACCTCCACCGCAGGCGTTGCCCGAGCGACGGAATAGCAGGAGAGCCTTGCGACACTCCGTGTACCATGTGCCCAGTTTCGATCTACGATTCAGCCAGGTTTCCCGTCCACCGAAACTAGTGAACTTGGGAAACATCAGTTTTGCTAGCGGAGACCACACCCGTTAACCATCCAGGTAGAGCCACAGATGTCTTAACCTCAGCGCATGTCTGCGCATCATCAGCCAAGGCATCCCTAGTCCACTCTTTAACGGTTGTTGACAGCAAGTAGAGCGTTTCACAAGTAGTTTCCCGCCCTTCCACAAGTAGAAGAGCTGTCTTTCCAACTTGATCAACCACGAATCAGGGCAAGGAACGACGGATAGGCGGTAGGTGATAACCGATGCGATAAACACATTGGCTACCTCCGCCCTTCCTTTCAGGGATAGCCACCGCCAAGACCAGGTCTTGACTGCCTTAGCCACCCTGCTCGATACCTCGCCCCAGTTCTTCTCTATTTGGAGGTCTGGTCCGAACCAAACCTCTAGCAACTTAATCGGACCCTCCGTCCAACGTCCCACGACGCTGTCAGGCGGCATCGACTTGCCTCTCCAGGTGCCGAGCTGCAAGCCGACTGACTTTTCACGATTAACCTTTGCTCCTGTCACCGTCTCGTAAACCTCTATGGCCTTGCCTACCCTCTGTAGGTGATCCATTTCGGTTACGATGATGGTGATGTCATCCGCGTAAACTGACACCGATTTTCCACAACTTGGCTGTCTCGGGATGCCGCTCAGTTTTCGCAGTAGTGGCTCAAGAGCCACCACGTACAAAAGCGGGGAGAGCGGACACCCTTGACGAACCGAGCGCTTGATGTTGAACGGCCTCGAAAAGAAGCCGTTCACCCGAACTACCGAGTCGATGTTATCATAAATTTGGATAATCCACCTGAGGAAGCCAAGGCCCAGCCCGAACTGTGCCAGGGCAGACACCAGGTAGCGATGGTCGACCCTATCGAATGCTTTAGATTGGTCTAAATGGACCAGTGCCCCGCCCTTGCCAGAATCACTATTAAACCCCTCTATAGTGTACCGCATAAGATGGAGATTATCCTGGATGGATCTGCCGGGAACGGCACATGTCTGTGCCTCCCCTATCAGACCATCCGCGACACGCGCCAATCTTTTCGATAACACTTTGGCCAAAATCTTCAACTCTGTGTTTAGCAGAGTGATGGGCCTAAAATTATCAATGCACTCCCCCTTGTTCGGGTCCTTTCTGACAAGTGTCACTACTCCCCGGCGCACAGATCTGGGTATGAACCCGTTCTGCTGCCAGTTTGCATAGACCTCCGTCAGTAGGTGACCGAACAGGTCTGGCATACTCTTATATAACTCATAGGGTAGACCATCCAAACCCGGCGCCTTGCCCACGCCGCAGTCCGCCATCGCCTCAACCACCTCCTCAGGCGTGATTGGCCCCTCACAGCCCTCCGCATCTTGCCCCGATAGGCGCGGCAGCCCGTCGAGGAGGTCCGTAAAGACCCTCCTGCTATCCAGTCCACCACCCCCACCGAAAAGCTGAGCGAAGTGCTCCTGAAAGGCCTCACACATCTCCTCGGGTTCGTTTATCAACTTACCTTGTTGGTTCGTCAAAGATCGAATTGTGGCATCATTACCACGCTGAGCTTCTACCACTCGGGCCCATCTCACGGCGTTGATTCCTTCACAACCCATTGCGCGGATCCTAGCCCTGACAATGCAGCCCATGTGTTTGGCCTCGAGGTGCTGGTTTAACACCAGTCTCTTGGCCCTCACCTGATCCGCAGAGCCAGTTTTCAAGGCTTCCTCTAATTCCTTAACTAGAGTTAATTCCCTCCTAGCCTCTCTAGCCACTAATCCTATGCTATATCTAATAGACTCGAATTTGATGGCTCGCTTGAGGGCATACCACCATTTGTTATTAATGATGGCACCAGATAGCGCCCTCTGAATTATAGTCCTAATCCGGTCTCTGTACTCCTTAATCGCCAAAAGGGACGTATTAAGTTTCCAATAACCGGAGCCTCTATTTTTAACCTTATCTATGTCAAGCTTACAAGTGACCATTTTATGATCACTGTAGCTGACCAGGTAAAACTGTGGACACTTAGCTATTTTTCTGTCTACTTTTCTAATTAGTATCCTATCTATGTATGACCTGGAAGATCCGTCGCTGCTTGACCATGTCCACAATGGAGCGTTCGGAAATTCCAACCTATAAGGATCTGCTAGCTCAAAGCGGCTTAGCAGTTCCAGGAAGCCGATGTTGCCTTTTCTATCTGGACGCAAGCTAACACAATCTACATCCGCTTTGCAAATTGTGTTAAAGTCTCCTAGCACAACTAATGAATGTGAAGTACCAAGAAACTTCTCCAGTTCTCGAAAATAATCACTTTGCTGCCCCTTTTGGATGGGTGCGTAAATTGCAACCAGTCTGATAACTTTACCGTTACTGAACGTCAAATCTATGACGACCAGCCTACCTTCTGGATCTGAAAAAATTTACTTTTTCTCAAAAACCCGGTTTCTTTTTAATAGGACCAATACCCCACCCCCGCTGGTAGGACCGGCCGGAGAGAAAAACTCTCGTAGCCGTCAAACAGCGGGAGTAGACCTCTTGGCCCCTCTAACCGGGTTTCTGTAGCAACAATAACATCCAAATTTCGCGACCTGATATCATTAAGGAAACTACCTTGCTTCCCGCTTGATCCCAGGCCGCGCACATTTAAACAACCAACATAAATTCAATCCATGGCTTACCTTATATCAGTGGTTCGACTTGTTCTTTTTCTTCACTTTTTCCTTCACTTTTTTTTTCTTTTTCCTGGGCTCGTGGGGGAGTCTGACGCAGGCCCTCGTATATATATGGTGAAGATATGTCCATTCTCAGAGGGCCCACGTCATGATAAAACTCGGACTTTATCCGTCCGTACTCCTTCCGGCCTATTCTGTACAAAATAAAATCTTTTGTTTTTTTGATTTTCTCTACTTTTGCCATAGCTGCCAAAACGTTGGTTAGTCTATTATTAGAAGCCTTAATGGCCATAAATGAGTTCGTTGTTTCCTTTCTTTTTTTTTTGGCTCACTTTCAGAGGGGTGGTTTCTTTTTTTCTTTTTTTCTTTTTTTCTTTACGATTTTCTCCTACCCCTCCTCATTTTCTTTTTCCTCGCAGCTTGTTGTTGATTCTGTTGTATCTGCTGCCTCTTTTCTTTCTGCTGTTTTTCCTGAGTCGTCTGGTGTTGTCTCTGGTGAAGCTTCTTGCTTTTTCTTTTCTGGTTGAGCTGCTTCCTGCGGTTTAGGTTGGCACTCTGCCCTCACGTGCCCCTTTTTACCGCAGCCGAAGCACCTCGGCTTTCTGCCTTCTACGAAGACCATCACTCTCTTCTCCTCGCTGATCTTCAGCGTCTCTGGTATTTCCTCTAGGGTTTGTACCTCCGCCTGAATTGACATTGATATGCATTGGCCTTGCCAATGCTCCTCCTCCTCCTCTACTGTAGCCTGGAGGATATTAATCTTGTCTTCCAGGCCTAACATCACTGCCGCCACCAGGCATGTGGCGTCTGCTTCTGGGGGAATATTTTTTATTAATATCTTTGATGTCCTTCTGCCTCTGTACAGGGGAAGAAGGACAATGTTCTCTGCTTTCAACGGTTCAGTTGATAGCTTCTTAGCTATCTCTTCCGTCCTGAACCTTACTTCTACTGTACCAAATTTTTTACCGCGATTTAAGTAGATGATATCTTGCCATACTGACTTCAAGCAGTTTTCTTTTTTTTTTTCTTCTATTTTTTTCTTCTATTCTTTGAATAGTTCTACTTGTGGTGTTGAACGTTTTATATATAATTCTTTGTTTTTCCACTTTCTCAATTTTTTTCCTGTCTGGTGTTATGTTCACTTCCGTTCCTCCTTTTTTAACACTGCTGTGTATTTTTCCAGGTTTTCTGCATCGATTTTCCTGTTTTTTCCCCGCAACTTCAGCGAACTTCTTTGCTGGGGCTTCTGCTGCTTTAGGTGGCACCGCCGGTGAACCTTCTTCACCTGACACTGGTGAATCGGAGCTAGAGGTGTCCATCTCCGAGTCTGGCTTTAACAAGCCTTTCAATTGAAAACAAGAAAAAAGTTCTGGCCTCTTGTGTGTTTTCACAATAATGTATAACAATAATAATTCCCCCACGGAGGGGGGGACTCTAATACGTAGTCTTCGCGCGAAGGCTAATAACAAAATTTGTACGAAAGACAAATTAACACAGCAGTAAACAACCGTAACAGTAATTAATTAAATAAACAAACCGATATTCACCAAGGCTAGCACAATGTTGTTCGCTTTCCCACTGTGGTATTCATGCTCGGATGGCCCAAAAGATAAAGCAGTAAAAGAATTTTTCTTTTAAAGAGAAGGCGGTAAAAAAAAAAAATTAAATCAAATTAATTCCAATTAAATTAAATTGAATTAAATTGATTTAAAATGAGCCTCCGTGGTTTCAAATCCTGCAAAACTTAAATACTTTTATTTCTCAATTTATTTAATTTCTATATACTCAAAAAGAATGGGTTTACTTAACTAAATTAAACTGAATTAAATTGAGTTAAAATTGAATTAAATTGAGCCTTCGAGGTTTCAAATCCTGCAACAGCTAAACCAATTATTTTTTACAACTTATTTTTTTCCTAAGACTCAGAAGGAATGGGTGCATTAAATTAAATTAAATTAATTTCAATTAACTAAACTGAAATAAATTGAGTTACATTGAGCCTCCATGGTTTCCATCCTGCAAAAGCTAAATCCATTACTTACTACAATTTATTTTATTCCTGTAGATTATCAGGAATGTAGAAGAAAATTTATGTATGCAAAAGGGGATCACGTCCGTAAATTTATTCAGAATGTGCGGTCCATAACACCTAAGGATGGTAAGTGATTCCCTTATGCATAGCCTACACTTGCTGATATTTCTCTTGAAGTTTGGGGTTTTAGAAATGATGGACCATTTTAGAAAATAATTCTTATTGTTCTTTCTCAAGTTGTGTATATGCGATGCAAGTGTAGTTGAGTTATAGTATTTTTCGTTAGCAAAAGAGCTCATGTGTGATCTATATCGCGCCTTGAAATCCATCGTACTACCTATATAAAATTTGTTTAGCTTATCTACATCCCTGACTACACATTTATATATTACGTTGGTAACCAGACAGGAACCATCCAAAGGACATAATTTGGGTTTCCTACAGTTACATGTCTTTCCGGGGCCTTTCCTAATTTTTTTCCTATTGTTATCTTTACTTATTTTATCTCCAGTTCCAGACGGGTTTCCCTCATTCCTTCCCTCAAAACTACCCTTATTACATGGGTTCGATGAGTCCGGTAACGGTAGACCGCTTGTAGCTTTGGTATTCGGCTTTACAGGATTATCAAACACATTTCCTTGGTCATCCTCAAAGGAACCTTTTTTGCCGTTCCACCTAGTAAGCTTGCTTCTATTGATTGAAGCAATGATGGAAGCAAAGTTAGGCATTACAGAATAGGAGAATTTTATCATCGACTTGTTGAAGATGCTATAATATTTATGGTCCTTTGGGAAGTTCTCCTTCAGAATCTTAAAAAATAGTTTCGGTAAATTCCTTACTCTAAGGGAGAAAGGGGGAGCGAACCAAATAACTTCCCTTATTCTAGGCCGTGAACGTCCTGTTTTGCTTAACTCCTTATCAAGATTTTTAATTTCCTTATACCTACACCTACTGCGGTTATCCCTAAACATATTATTATTCCTAAACATATTATTATTATTCAAAGGCCTCTTATTATTACAGTATTTATTATTGTATTTATCTATAGTAATTGCAACTTGCTTAATTGGCAAACCAGCCATCTTGTTTTTGAGTCTAGTATTAAAGATATAGAATATTTTAGACTTGAAACCACTTAAACTTAGGGCATTATCATACACCGGTGCATGCTGCTCAAAAATCTCTTCGTTCGCAGATAAATTGGATATTCTAGTTGAAATCGCAGTTATGATACTATCTATTGTGGATTTCGGATGATTAGATGACACATTGATATATGCTATCGACTTATTAGCCTTACGAAAGGGATAATATAGACCGGTATTAAGACACAAGGTAACGTCCAAGAAATTTACCACCCTAGAGTTACTGTCGAAGATGATATCAAGATTTAAAAAATCCTTCAAAAAGCTTCTCAACGACTTCTTTAATCTGTTTAATTCGGTCTTAGAGAGGCCCCTGACAAGAAACAATTATTGTATTATTAATATCGATATATATATATATATAATTTAGGCTTTCAAATTATATTGCTTTTGGAACGATCGTACTGATGAATCTACGGACGAAGGATTACGTAAGTAATTTATTCGGTAACAGACGAAACCGATATACGATTAATTCTTGATTTTTATGTAATTTTCATCTGTCTTGCTTGCCTATGTTCTGGTGTTCGCTGAATTTTCTCTGGAGAACAATCTTTCTTTGTAGTTAGATCGTTTGTGATCTTCTAGCATATGGTTATCCACCTAGTGGTTTTTAGCCCTAAATATACATACATATATATATATATAAAACACATTATTGGTGAATTGAAGAAATGGAGCTGAACGCAGATTGAACAGAAATCGTTTTATTTCTCTACACGTGTTTCGAAAGGCACAAATTACCAAAATCCGATTGAATAATGGGACCATATTGTTGTGTCTTTCTCTTCAGGAAGAAAAAAGGAAATCCGTTGGAAAACAAAAACAGAACAGAGGCAGAGCAAAAAACAATCGAACTGTGCTCCTAAGAGCCCATGGGCTCTTAGGAGCACAGTTCGATTTGTTTTTTCTCTGCCTCTGTTCTGTTTTTGTTTTTCCAACGGATTTCCTTTTTTCTTCCTGAAGAGAAAGACACAATATGGTCCCATTATCAATCGGATTTTGGTAATTTGTGCCTTTCGAAACACGTGTAGAATGAAATAAAACGATTTCTGTTCAATCTGCGTTCAGCTCCATTCTTCAATTCACCAATAATGTTTTAATTTCAATTATCCGCACCAACGCACGGTTGCAACGCCAGATGGTTGTACCTCCAACCGTGCTGTTCACTGCTGTGATTTTTGCTACTAGGTATCGGTTAAACTTTTGATTAATCTACTACAAGATTATTCATCTTTCTATTTCACATATATATATATATATATATATATATATATATATATATATACTAGCAGTGTAGCCCGGCGTTGTTCGGGTTTGTTTTTTAGTTGCGCTTCGTTCATTCGTTCTGTCTTATGCTAATGCAATTAGTTTTTCTCATAGAAAATCGATTGAAATCGCTGAATTGTACTCAACGATGTAGCAGTTGACGACCTTGAAAATTAGTGCACGGAGCGAACATTATTCCTCTGCATTGGATCAGCTGATCCGTCGTTCGCTCAAAACCAATGACATCACAAAAATAATTTTTTCGACCCTTTACAATTAGAATTTTTGAAAAGTAGATATGCTGCATTATGTAGCTTGTTATTCTCTTTAAGTGAACATTTCTGGTTGAAATACACCGAAAAATGGCGACACAGCAGTCAAAAAATCGTAAAAATGAGGATTTTCATAGAAAAAAAGCACCTTTTTGATGTAAATGATTTTTGGTCTTAACATGGTCCGATTTGATTTTTTTCTTCTACGGAATAAAGAGCAAGCCTTCTTCTATCATACTCTCAACTTGCGCCACAGCGTCTCGGAGGAGTTAGTTGAAGGCTACCAAACCCGCCACACACACACACACAGACGACTTCAGCTTTATATATATATATATATATATATATATATATATATATTATATATATATATATATATATATATATATATATATATATATATTCATATGGAGTAAAAGTAGCTCTAGCGTAATAAATATTATTAAATACATACACTAATGTATATGCTTTTTGTATTTTCCGCTGGTTACATGACCATATAAGTCGTGGGCTGGCTAGGTAAGTCGCCCTCCACTTATTAGAGTGCGTGATGCTGACAAGCCATAAAAAGGCGAAACATTGATGTCCTTCACTCCGAAATGGGATTTGAGAGTGAGTTATCTCACCTGTCCATGACTAAGATTTTAACACCGGATGAGAAAGAACTGAGTTAATGATAGTTAAGTCATCCATTTTTCCAGCGGATTTAAAAACTTTGGGCCAGACTTGAAGAATGAGTCGAGTTTCTTTTTTTTCTTTTGGCTTTGTTGATGTTGTTACAACACCACTTGTTCACTTAATTTAATACGTGAAGTCTATTTAGATGACTGGAACTTTATTGTAGCGACTGAACAAAATTGGAACTTTGAACACAAAAACCTGAAAAATACTGCATGATATTTAGTCAAATTCTCTAACTACTTTTCTAGTCCACCACACTTGAAGTTCTGCGCTGATTCGAACTATCTGCGTTCTTGATTGAATATTCTTCTATGAAAGTCAAAATAAGAGGAAGTCGTCTGCTCTCCGATTTCTCATTACCAACGGCTGCATAGAACAGCTATGCAGATCAGCATCCTACAAATAGGCAGCTAGTAACACATATTTCGTTTTCCTTGCAACTTCAATAAGTTTCACGAACATTGAAAACATGAATGAATTCACACTTTACGCTCACAACTCTATTTTCAGCTTTAGCAGCTATTACAGTTTACAAATCACTGCATTTTATAGTTTGCCAGCCATTTTGCAGCTTTATTACTTTAAACCGACATCATTTTGCTTCTATTGTTACACATTCTTCTTCGTTCGTTGCAACAAGAAAAACTGAACTACGAAAGAAACGTTCATTCAGCTGGTGCCACACGAAACGCATGATTAACTGAATAAATCAGCTAGCTTTCTGAAAGGATTTCATTCAAAGGCAACGAAATTATCTGCTTTAAACTGTGACATTCAAAAGGATCTCTCATAAATATCCAAATATAAAACTATTCTTTCATAAATATATTGTCTCTGAAAAAAGTTATGTACCGCTACTTTTATCTAAAGAGATAAACTTTCGAATTTAATTCATGAACTGCTGTGTTTACTTTTTTACTTAGCAGTCCTCTATAGTTCATGAACTACTACTTATATATATATATATATATATA
>NW_021836286.1:0-24478 GCF_006345805.1 Octopus sinensis
TCCGGGTTCAGTCCCACTGCATGGCACCTTGGCAAGTGTCTTCTGCTATAGCTTCGGGCCGACCAAAGCCTTGTGAGTGGATTTGATAGACGGAAACTGAAAGAAGCATGTCATATATATGTATATGTATATATATATATATAATATATATATATATAATATATTATATATATATATATATATATGTATGTGTGTATATTTTTGGTGTCTGTTTGTCCCCCCAACATCGCTTGACAACCGATGCTGATGTGTTTACGTCCCTGTAACTTAGCGGTTCGGCAAAAGAGACTGATAGAATAAGTACTAGGCTTACAAAGACTAACTCCTGGGGTTGATTTGCTCGACTAAAGGTGGTGCTCCAGCATGGCCGCAGTCAAATGACTGAAACAAGTAAAAGAGTAAAGAGAGAGACACTTTTATGGAAAAAACGGTTCTCCCTTAAGACCCGAGAAATGAGATTTGATGAGGAATGTTAACCAGACACAACATTGGTTCTATGAGAATACATCAATAATAATAATTCTTTTATACTGGAAGCACAAAGCCTCATATTCTGGGATTAAGTTGATTATGTCGACCCCAGTGTATAACTGGTAGTTATTTTATCAACACTGGAAGGATAAAAGGCAAAGTTAACCTCAGCAGAATTTCAGCTCAAAACATAGAAACGGGTGAAACGGTGTTAAACATTTTACCTGGCAGCTCATTGCCTAGAACAACAACAACAACAACAACAACAATAGGGGTTAGAGAGAGGTAAGACGTGGTATAAGCACAAACCACAGAGAGTGGTGGAGTCGGAGACTAGCAAAATCCTCTGGGATTTCCCAATCCAAACAGACCACTCGCCCTAGGACACTGGGTGTGTCTCAGCAAGTAACAAAGATGCAGATTAAAAGTAAAGCAACAACAACAATAATAATAATAATAATAATAATAGCAACTTTTTTTCTACTATAGGCACAAGGCCTGAAATTTGACCCCCAATACATTGACCCCCAATACTTAACTGGTACTTACTTTATTGACTCCGAAACGATGACTTTAGAGTTATTTGAACTCAAAATGTAAAATTATGACAAGGATAATAATAATAATTGTGGTTTCAAATTTTGGGGGAAGGGGTCAGTCGATCACATCAAACCCCAGTGTTAACTGGTACTTAATTTATCGACTCCGAAAGGATGAAAGGCAAAGCTGACCTCGTCGGAATTTGAACTCAGAAGGTGAAAACAGACGAAATACCACCAAGCGTTTTGCCCAGGGTGGTAACAATTCTGCCAGCTCACCACCTTGATGATGATGATGATAAGAAGAAGAAGAAGTAGAAGAAGAAGAAGAAGAAGAAGAAGAAAAGAAGAAGAAGAAGAAGAAGAAGAAGAAGAAGAAGAAGAAGAAGAAGAAGAAGAAGAAGAAGAAGAAGAAGAAGAAGAAAGAAGAAAAAGAAGAAGAACCATAATAATAATAATGATGATGATGATAATCTTTCCTCCCTGCTGTGTATTGTTGAAAACAAAAAAAAAAAAACCCAAGTTCTTGTTTTGCAGCACCTTCGGCATCATCAGCAACCTAGTTACATCGAATGCGCTCACCCGACTTTTTCTCTTCACCGCTTCCAGTCATGTATCTATTCTCTCATGGCTGGTGACGGCTACAGGCTCGTCCCTCTCACTGTGGCTGTATCTGGCAAGGAAAACAAATTAATAGTGAATAAAACGGAACTGGCAGAGACCCTTAGCAAAAACCCATGAACAGGGGCAGGAGTGGCTGTGTGGTAAGTAGCTTGCTTACCAACCACCTGGTTCTGGGTTCAGTCCCATTGCATGGCACCTTGGGCAAGTGTCTTCTACTATAGCCCTGGGCCAACCAAAGCCTTGTGAGTGGATTTGGTAGACGGAAACTGAAAGAAGCCTGTCGTATATATATATATGTAGGCGCAGGAGTGGCTGTGTGGTAAGTAGCTTGTTTACCGACCACATGGTTCAGGGTTCAGTCCCACTGCTTGGCACCTTGGGCAAGTGTCTTCTACTATAGCCCCGGGCCGACCAATGCCTTGTGAGTGGATTTGGTAGACGGAAACCGAAAGAAGCCTGTCGTATATATATATATATATATATATATATATATATATATAAGTGTGTGTGTTTGTGTGTCTGTGTTTGTCCCCCTAGCATTGCTTGACAACCATGCTGGTGTTTTTTCCCCGTCACTTAGCGGTTCGGCAAAAAGACCGATAGAATAAGTACTGGACTTACAAAGAATAAGTCCCGGGGTCGATTTGCTCGACTAAAAGGCGGTGCTCCAGCATGGCCACAGCCAAATGACTGAAACAAGTAAAAGAGTAAAGAGAACAATCTACACAGACAACATATATACATCCATCACAGCCTCACTTTGTCGACCGTCAGCTGCTCCTCCGGCAGACCACTGGTCACAATGGTCTTGCATCATTCAAATGGTCTTCCCAGCATCACAGAGGCCTTCCAAGTGGCCTTCCCAATCTCTCGGGCGCAACATGGCAGCTGGGCTGGTCTTTTCTGTGAGCCTTGCACACAACCGACCCAGGGGAACTTGTACTTTTGCTATTCTGTGTTCACAGCATTCACTCGGCTTCTTTCTTGAATTATCTTATTTTGAACTAGCAGTATCGCCCGGCGTTGTTCGGGTTTGTAAGGGAAATAACTATATAAGCATTTTTAGAGAGTTATAGCCAAAAAATAGCAAAAAAATGCATTAAAATGGAAAAAAATTATGGTAATTTTTTTTAAATCGTAGACTCATCATAGACATTTTTAGAGAGTTACTTCCCTTATAAATAGCGAAAAAAATGCATTAAAATGGAAAAAAATGATCGTAAATTTTTTTTTAAATCATAGACTCATCGTAGACATTTTTAGAGAGTTACTTCCCTTATATAATAGCGAAAAAATGCATTAAAATGGAAAAAAATTATGGTGAATTTTTTTTAAATCGTTGACTCATCGTAGACATTTTTAGAGAGTTACTTCCCTTATATAATAGCGAAAAAAATGCATTAAAATGGAAAAAAATTATGGTGAATTTTTTTTAAATCGTTGACTCATCGTAGACATTTTTAGAGAGTTACTTCCCTTATATAATAGCGAAAAAATGCATTAAAATGGAAAAAAATTATGGTGAATTTTTTTTAAATCGTTGACTCATCGTAGACATTTTTAGAGAGTTACTTCCCTTATATAATAGCGAAAAAAATGCATTAAAATGGAAAAAAATTATGGTAAATTATTTTTTAAATCGTAGACTCATCGTAGATGTGTGCTAATACCCAGAAGGGCTCGATATGAATCACGACTATAAGATACCCGGTTTTGGTTAAACTGCACCGCAAAATGTGGGAGTAGTTAGGAATCTAAATCGTAGGAGACAAACACACAACTTCAATTTTATATATAAAGATATGATCTTGTAATGCTTATCCAAGCAAGGATCTTTCCATGGCCCTGTGTCGTAGCCAATCGATGTTCTATCCTCTTTGTGGTAGCCACATCTCATTTGCATATAAGAGTGCAGGTAGGATGGAGCTGTTGAAGTGTCTGGCACATATGCCATTGTCTAGCTTTGTGCTACATATATTATGTTTTCAGATGGTTCATTTCATATATATATATATACAGGAGTGGCTGTGTGGTAAGTAGCTTGCTTACCAACCACATGGTTCTGGGTTCAGTCCCACTGCGTGGCACCTTGAGCAAGTGTCTTCTACTATAGCCTCGGGCCGACCAAAGACTTGTGAGTGGATTTGGCAGACGGAAACTGAAAGAAGCCCGTCGTATATAGGCGCAGGAGTGGCTGTGTGGTAAGTAGCTTGCTAACCAACCACATGGTTCTGGGTTTAGTCCCACTGCATGGCACCTTGAGCAAGTGTCTTCTACTATAGCCTCGGGCCGACCAAAGACTTGTGAGTGGATTTGGTAGACGGAAACTGAAAGAAGCCCGTCATATACATGTATTTATATATGTATGTGTGTGTCTGTGTTTGTCCCCCCAACATCGCTTGACAACCGATGCTGGTGTGTTTATGTCCCCGTAACTTAGCAGTTCGGCAAAAGAGACCGATAGAATAAGTACTGGGCTTACAAAGAATAAGTCCTGGGGTCGAGTTGCTCGACTAAAAGTCGGAGCTCCAGCATGGCCGCAGTCAAATGACTGAAACAAGTAAAAGAGTATATATATACATACACAAGTGAGTGGACAAATAAAAGAAGAGCATTTGACCAATTTACTGGGAGTTCCATGGATGAATCAAAACAGTTTGTTTCAAATTTGTTGGTACTCGTGAGTTTCAAGCATGATGCTAGTCATCAGCTATTTTGAATTTATATTGAAATTCAATTCCAGGTTATCTTTTGGTAGGGTCCAAGGTTAGGGTTCATCACAACTCTATATTGTAAATCCGTGCTGTGGGCACATAACAAACACCATCCGATTGTGGCCGTGCCAGCCTCACCTGGCACCTGTGTCGGTGGCACAAAAAACACCATCTGAGTGTGGCCGTTTGCCAGCCTCGTCTGGCACCGTGTCGGTGGCATATAAAAAGCACCCACTACACTCTCGGAGTGGTTGGCGTTAGGAAGGGCATCCAGCTGTAGAAACACTGCCAGATCTGACTGGAGCCTGATGCAGCCTTCTGGCTTCCCAGACTCCAGTTGAACCGTCCAACCCATGCTAGCATGGAAAGCGGATGCTAAATGATGATGATGATGGCTGGACTCCAAACAAACTGGTTTTTACACAAAGTACTAAGAAACAAGTTAAAAATAATGGTCACTACATATTTTCCCTGTAATAAAGCAAATCTGGCTTACAGCCGTTTCCAGTAGTAATTACGGGTACATTACGGATAAGTTTACCCAATTTGTTTGCTGATGAGTTAAAGCAAGTTGAACGACCTAGGAAAATTATCCTATATTGACTGCGGCCATGCTGGAGCACCACCTTTTAATCGAGCAACTCGACCCCAGGACTTATTCTTTGTAAGCCCAGTACTTATTCTATCGGTCTCTTTTGCCGAACCGCTAAGTGACGGGGACGTAAACACACCAGCATCGGTTGACAAGCAATGCTAGGGGGACAAACACAGACACACAAACACACACATACATATATATATATATATATATACGACAAGCTTCTTTCAGTTTCCGTCTACCAAATCCACTCACAAGGCATTGGTCGGCCTGAGGCTATAGCAGAAGACACTTGCCCAAGATGCCACGCAGTGGGACTGAACCCGGAACCATGTGGTTGGTTAGCAAGCTACTTACCACACAGCCACTCCTGCGCCTATATATATATATATATATATATATAAAATTAATCAAAGGACATACTAGGTATGTCTACCTGCTTGAAATAACAGTCAAAACTCTTATTAAATCACCAAAAAGGACAGAAAGCAAACAAAGGCAAAATCAGCTTAAGAACATCTACTAACATACATTTAAGATGTTCTTAACCTGATTTTGCCTTTGTTTGATTTCTATAGTTTTCAGCAGTGTACTTTTTGGCGATTTAATAAGAGTTTTGGCTGTTATTTCCAGCAGATAGACATACCTAGTATGTCCTTTGATTAATTTTAATCCCTCGGCTAATAAATGCTTTTTTTGGGGCCTGCTATCACCTGTCCCCTTGATTCTGTTATTATCATTTTTAAAATAGTTATATTGGATAATAATAGAATTAATGACACCTTCGCAAATTAATTTTTGGTGTGTAATATATATATATATATATATATATATATATATATATATATATATATATATATACACACACATACATAGGTGCTGGAGTAGCCGTGTGGTGAGTATCTTGCTTACCAACCACATGGTTCTGGGTTCAGTCCCACTATGTGGCACCTCGGGCAAATGTCATTTGTACTATAGCCTTAGGCTGACCAAAGCCTTGTGAGTGAATTTGGTAGATGGAAACTGAAAGAAGCCCATCGTGTGTGTGTGTATGTGTACATGTTTGTGTCTTTGTGTTTGTCATGTGTATATACTCTCTCTCTCTCTCTCTCTCACACATACATACATAAACATATATATCTATGCATATATTCAAATATATATACATATACAAACACACTTACTGAGACATTCGACTCTTGGGAAATGTGCAAAGAGTTGCTTTCTCCTGGCATAGCGGATGCTCAATCCAACCGTGACAAACACCAGGCAGCCAACTGTTATTCCAACTATAGCACCTACAAAAGAAAAACAGCATATTAAATTATCCATGCAATTAGGAGACAGAATTTCCCTATCTGAGGTGTGAGTTAAAAATCTAAAAATTCAGAAAGGAGATAACTGCAGTAATATGGTCTTGTCTGTCTAATACAATAATCTGTAAAATATTATCTTTGCAATTAGAAGTCAGACACTCCCCCTCTTACACACACACCACCTGAGCTTTAAACCTAAAAACAACAAAGAGAGAAATAAATCTAATGGTATCAGCTGAAAGCTAAGGCAATAGAGACGGCAGTGGATGTGGATTTGATGAATGTAGCCAACATGTTTCTACCTTATTAAACCTTCTCAGTTGAGGGGTCAATACATACACACACCTAAAAAGGAACCCCTTTGGTCATGAATGATCATGGGATTGCACCTAGAAAGTTCTCTCCACACCATCAATGTTGCCAAAGGGAAAGGGAAAGGCAAAGGGGCCGATACAGCTTGGCACCAATGACATCGCATCTCTTTTTCACAGCTGAGTGAACTGGAGCAACGTGAAATAAAGTGTCTTGCTCAAGAACACAACACGTAGCCTGGTCTGGGAATCGAACTCACAACCTCATGATTATGAGCTTGATGCTCTAACCACTGAGTCATGCACCTTCACACACACATTTTATGTTTTAAATTTTACTTGTTTCAGTCAATGAACTGTGGCCATGCTGGGGCACCACCTTGAAGGCATTAGTCAAACAAATCAACCTCAGTACTTATCTTTTAAATACACACATGGATATATACAACAGGCTTCTTTCAGTTTCCATCTACCAAATCCATTTACAAGGCTTTGGTCAGACTGAGGTTATTGTGGGAGACACTTGCTCAAAGCCTGAAGAGCAGTGTAACAGCAGGCCACTGCGTCCACCATTTCTTGGTGATTTTCTATTATTAGTGCTGGCAGGTGAACAATCTTCCGGCCGATGGGTTTGTTTGGATTGTCTTTTTGCTGTGAGGGCCTCGTGAGGTTGCAGAGCAAATCCTACCAGAACCTCTTTTAAGCATCTCATAAGACATCCCAGGCAGAAGAAACGTTGCCATGCCGGACACTACAGGCCACTCGGTCTAGGAACTGAATCTGTGATTTGGTGGTCATGATGCCTTTGCACTACTTAGAGGCAACAACTCTCCAGCCCATGGGTCTGTTTCCTGGGCAGACGTTGCTTGTGAGGGTTTCATGAAGTTGGAGGGAAAATCTTACTTCTACATCTTTTAGTCCCCTTTTTTTTACAACACAGAGGAAGTGTTGGGGTTATTCTTTGACGCGTCAGTTCCCACCCCCAAAACACACACACAGCATAGAGCAACATGAAAAGAAGGGTCTGCCCAAGAACACAAGATTCCACTCAGTCTAGGAATTGAACCCATGATCAGATGATTGAGGAGGCACCAGGTAATGTGCCTCCACAGGTGTGGTGCGAAACTGTACAATCAGTGGATTGTCTTACCTGTGTTGTAATTATTGCATTTGACTAATGTCCTGTAAGGGTTTATTGTTCGACCAACAAGCTCAACAAGGAACTCTTTGGCCTGGTTACCACAGATGTGTGCAATGTGGTTGCCGTAGTAGGTCATGTCGTTGTTGTACCTGGAATGGAAACAGAAAAAGGGAGAATTAGACAAGAAAGATGCGATATATATATATATTTGAATATATGCATAGATATATATGTTTATGTACGTATGTGAAAGAGAGAGAGATAGAGAGAGTATATACACATGACAAACACAAACACACAAACATGTAGGAATGGCTGTGTGGTAAGTTGCTTGCTTACCAACCACATGGTTCCGGGTTCAGTCCCACTGCGTGGCATCTTGGCCAAGTGTCTTCTGCTATAGCCCCGGGCCGACCAATGCCTTGTGAGTGGATTTGGTAGACAGAAACTGAAAGAAGCCGTCGTATATATATATATATATATAATATATATATATATATATATATATATATAGATATATATATATACCGGAGTAAACACATAAATGTGAAACAAGGTGGAAAAAAGAGTACTCAATACCAGAGGTAGAGTAATATGCTTTATTTAAAGCAGCAGAAAATTCAACAAAACCTGTTACTCTGAGTTTCTCGTTGCCGTTCATCGGACAGTTTTTGCTAGAAAAACTGTCTGATGAACGGCAACGAGAAACTCAGAGTAACAGATTTGTTGAATTTTCTGCTGCTTTAAATAAAGTATATATATATATATATATATATATATATATATATATATATATATATATATATATATGTATGTTTGTATGTCTGTGTTTGTCCCCCTGTCATTGCTTGACAACCGATGCTGGTGTGTTTACATCCCCGTCACTTAGCGGTTCAGCAAAAGAGACCGATAGAATAAGTACTGGGCTTACAAAAGAATAAGTCCCCGGGGTCGATTTGCTTGACTAAAGGCGGTGCTCCAGCATGGCCGCAGTCAAATGACTGAAACAAGTAAAAGAGTAAAGAGAGTATATATATATAATGGGCTTCTTTCAGTTTCCATATCTGGTCCCACATATTAAAAAGATTGCAGCCCTGTGGTCTTGACCCAGACGTGGTATTCAAACACAATCCTCTTCTCTCTCCCCTTCATCTCCTCGCTGCAAAACCCAGGCAGCAACGGCCCCTTAATCTGGAGCCCTGTCTCCCTGCTGTCAGTACTCACTTGCATATCTTCTCTTCGTTGTATTCTCCTCCAAAGTAGAACTCTTTTGTGTTGACGCTGGAGGCGTGTCTGATGCAATGCTGGATGATGGAGCGAGTGGAGTCGTCTGTCTGGAGGCAGGTGAACACTCGGAGGTAGACTGGAAGGAGAGAGAGAGAGAGAGAGAGAAAGAGTGAGAGTCAGTGGGAAAGAGGGGGGGAAGGTGAGAATGGAGCAGGAATTAATCACACACACACACACACATACTTATACACAAATGCACAAACATACACACACACACACATATACAAAATACACAGACAAGTGCAGGAGTGGCTGTGTGGTAAGTAGCTTGTTTACCAACCACATGGTTCCGGGTTCAGTCCCACTGCATGGCACCTTGGGCAAGTGTCTTTTACTATAGCCTTGGGCCGACCAAAGCCTTGTGAGTGGATTTGGTAGACGGAAACTGAAAGAAGCCCGTCGTATATATGTATATATATATATAATATATGCGTGTGTGTGTTTGTGTGTCTGTGTTTGTTCCCCCAACATCGCTTGACAACCGATGCTGGTGTGTTTATGTCCGCGTAACTTAGCGGTTCGGCAAAAGAGACCGATAGAATAAGTACTGGGCTTACAAAAGAATAAGTCCCGGGGTCGAGTTGCTCGATTAAAGGCGGTGCTCCAGCATGGCCGCAGTCAAATGACTGAAACAAGTTTAAAAAAAAAAAAAGAGAGACACACAACACCAAGGAATTTTACAAGGTAGAGAAGGGGTCAAACAAACAAATAAATAAAATGCTGTGGGAGCCGGGAACCATAGGGGACATAGGAATGGAATAAAAGGGAAACAATTTTGGAATAAGAGTAATTACAAGATATATAAATTCTTTTACTTGTTTCAGTCATCTGACTGCGGCCATGCTGGAGCACCGCCTTTAGTAAAGCAAATCGACCCCAGGACTTATTCTTTGTAAGCCTAGTACTTATTCAATCGGCCCCTTTTGCTGAACTGCTAAGTTATGGGGACGTAAACACACCAGCACCGGTTGTCAAGTGATGTTGGGGTGACAAACACACACATACACACACACACACACACATATATATATATATATATATAAAAATATATATATATATATATATATATAAAAATATATATATATATATATATTATATATATAAATATATATATATATAATATATATAAATATAAATATATATATATAAATATAAATAGATATATATATATATATATATATATAAATATAAATATAAATAGATATATATATATATATATATATATAGATATATATATACATACATACATATACATAACGGGCTTCCTTCAGTTTCCGTCTACCAAATCCATTCACAAGGCTTTGGTCGTCCCGAGGCTATAGTAGAAGACACTCACCCAAGGTGCCGTGCAGTGGGACTGAACCCGGAACCATGTGGTTGGTAAGCAGAGGTGTGGGAGGGGTGCTTCATCCTTATATTAGACACAAGTTACCTACAAATATTTGTGTAAAACCATAAATACGTACTTCTGAAACCTTCACGACATATATATTCCAAGATGGTGTTCGTTACTTTGCCCAGCATCCGCATCTTTGGAATGTCACAGCTTTCAAATATTCTGGCAGGACACGGCTTGTAAAGGGGCAGGTTTCTTAGGGAGGAAAAAACAAAGAAATATAACAACAACAAAAACAAAAAGATGGGATGGTCACAGCTGGAATGTCTTTGATCATAGGTCTGTCTGGATCAGGACTGACCTTGGGCTAAACAACAATTCCAGCCACTAATACTAACTACACTATGCCTGAATAAAAGATGGGATGGTCACAGCTGGAACGTCTTTGATCATAGGTCTGTCTGAATCAGGACTGACCTGGGGTTAAAGCAGAACTATAGCCACTAATACTAACTCGTGTACTATACATTAGATAATGTAGTCCTAGGTACACTATGCCTGAATAAAAGATGGGATGGTCACAGCTGGAACGTCTTTGATCATAGGTCTCTCTACTGGATCAGGACTGACCTGGGGCTAAACAACACAACTATAGCCACTAATACTAAATACTATACTAAACATTAGATAATGTAGTCCTAGATACACTATGCCTGAATAAAAGATGGGATGGTCACAGCTGGAATGTCTTTGATCATAGGTCTGTCTGGATCAGGACTGACCTGGGGCTAAGCAACAACAACTATAGCCACTAATACTAACTACTATTCTTATACATTAGATATTGTGGTCCTAGATACATCATGTCTGAATAGAAGATGGGATGGTCATGACTGGGACGTCTTTGATCATAGGTCTGCCTGGATCAGGTATGATCGACCCCAGTACTTTATTTCATTGACCCTGTAGGAGCCAAACAAACCAAATGAACAATACACAAATGATACACATACATGCACCGACACACAAGCGTTTCTGCTATCTCAGCAAAAGAGAGAAAGAGGCCTACTTGCACATGGTGTTGATCTGACTCTCTGTCCACGTTGGTCCTGTAATGTTGATAATTTGACCCAGACTCACATCTGGGTGTAGCAGTTTCACACATTTGCGGAATTTCTTCTCAATGTACGCCTCTGTACAGAAGTTCACCGCTGAAGTAGAACAACATTATTATTATTATTATTATTATTATTATCATTACGTTTATATACTCTTTTCTCTTTTACTTGTTTTAGTCATTTGACTGCGGCCATGCTGGAGCACCGCCTTTAGTCGAGCAAATCGACCCCGGGACTTATTCTTTTTTGTAAGCCCAGTACTTATTCTATCGGTCTCT
Source organism: Octopus sinensis (assembly GCF_006345805.1). Lineage (NCBI taxonomy): Eukaryota > Metazoa > Mollusca > Cephalopoda > Octopoda > Octopodidae > Octopus > Octopus sinensis. The sequence continues at coordinate 11,734 of NW_021836286.1, forward strand.
TTTGCCGTACCGTTAAGTGACGGGGACGTAAACACACCAGCATCGGTTGTCAGGCAATGCTAGGGGGACAAACACAGACACACAAACACACACACACATACATATATATATATACATATATACGACAGGCTTCTTTCAGTTTCCGTCTACCAAGTCCACTCACAAGGCATTGGTCGGCCCGGGGCTATAGCAGAAGACACTTGCCCAAGATGCCACGCAGTGGGACTGAACCCGGAACCATGTGGTTGGTTAGCAAGCTACTTACCACACAGCCACTCCTGCGTCTATATATATTTGTTGTGCAAGATTTTTTATGTGAAGTCGTGTGTTGAAACAGATATTGTTGTATCTAGGAATGGTCATTTTGCCAGTTTAGCCAATAAAAACACACGCATTATATATTTGGTGTTATTTTGCTTCAGTGTTACTCTTTTACCTGTTTCAGTCATTTGACAGCGGCCATGCTAGAGCACCGCCTTTAGTCGAGCAAATCGACCCCGGGACTTATTCTTCGTAAGCCCAGTACTTATTCTATTGGTCTCTTTGGCCAAACCGCTAAGTGACGGGGACGTAAACACACCAGCATCAGTTGTCGAGGAATGCTAGGGGGACAAACACAGACACACAAACATACACGCACACATTTATATATATATATATATATACATATATGCGATGGGCATTAAACTTAATCTTATTTCGGCCAGAGTTCTTTCGTCACACTCCTGTGACCTCATCAGTGGTCCTTTGTTTTCTTCTCTCTTATTTGTGTGTCTACTTACTAACCGTCAGCCATTTCGTATTTCTATTGTCTGTGTCTTCATTTGCGCATGCCTATATCTCTATATGCGTCTATGTTTAGTATTGTTTTCAGCTGTGTCTGTCTGTTTGTCTGTGGACAAGATATCTCTAGAACTCCTGGATGGATTCAGATGAAATCCAATGCAGGGATGCTTGGACTCGTGACTGGCAAAAACTAATTAGATTTTGGTATTGACCCAGTTTCGGACAAGTAAAGGACCACTGCTGAGGTCACAGGAGTGTGACGAAAGAACTCTGGCCAAAATAAGATTAAGATTAATGTAAAAAATAAATAACACTGAAGCAAAGTAACACCAAATATATAGTGCGTGTGTTTTTATTGGCTAAACTGGCAAAATGACCATTCCTAAATACAACAATATTATTATCATTATTATTAAAAAAATACTAAAAGATTCATCAACATCATCATCATCATCGTTCAACGTCCGTTCTCCATGCTAGCATGGGTTGGATGGTTTGACCGGGGTCTGGGAAGCCAGGGGCTGCACCAGGCTCAAGTCTGATCTGGCAATGTTTCTACGGCTGGATGCCCTTCCTAACGCCAACCACTCCGAGAGTGTAGTGGGTGCTTTTTATGTGCCACCTGCACAGGTGCCGGGGGGGGGGGTCCGGCATCAGCCACGATCGGTTGGAGCTTAATGTGCCACCGGCACGGAAGCCAGCCAAGGCGGCGCTGGCAACGGCCACGTTCAGATGGTGCTTTTTATGTGCCACCGGCACAGAAGCCAGTCGAGGCGGCACTGGCAACGGCCACGTTCGGATGGTGCTTTTTATGTGTCACTGGCATCGGCCACGTTCGGATGGTGCTTTTTATGTGTCACTGGCACAGAAGCCAGTCGGGGCGGTGCTGGCATTGGCCACGTTCGGATGATGCTTTTTATGTGCCACCGGCACAGAAGCCAGTCGGGGCGGCGCTGGCAACAGCCACGTTCAGATGGTGCTTTTTATGTCCCACTGGCACAGAAGCCAGTCGAGGCGGCGCTGGCATCGGCCACGTTCGGATGGTGCTTTTTATGTGTCACTGGCACAGAAGCCAGTCGGGGCGGTGCTGGCATTGGCCACGTTCGGATGATGCTTTTTATGTGCCACCGGCACAGAAGCCAGTCGGGGCGGCGCTGGCAACAGCCACGTTCAGATGGTGCTTTTTATGTCCCACTGGCACAGAAGCCAGTCGAGGCGGCACTGGCATCGGCCACGTTCAGATGGTGCTTTTTATGTGCCACTGGCACAGAAGCCAGTCGATTATTATTATTATTATTATTGTTATTATTATTATTATTATTAATATTATTATTCGAAAGAATATCAAAAAAAAGAAAAGATTATTACCTCCGCCTTAACGAAGGCGGAAGTATTGTTCTCAGTTGTGTCTGTCTGTTTGTCTGTCGACAAGATATCTCAAGAACTGCTGGATGGATTCAGATGAAATCCATCCAGGGATGTTTGGACACGTGACAGGCAAAAACTGATTACATTTTGGGATTGATCCAGTATCGGACAAGGATTCTGGATTATTTTTCCAGTTTTCTTTTAATTAAATTTTTGAGAACAGTCAGGTTAATCTTTAGTATTCTTGTTTGTGAGAGCAATCGAATTTATTTCAGATATTCTCATTTTAAAAAATCATCTCCAGCTAATTGCTGAGAGGATTTTGGTGTTGCCTTGGTGGTGCCTGCCGGCTGCCAACACTTTTTTCTGCAAAATAGGGGTCGCTTATCCTGTTCAGGTTATATTATTAGCCTTATCCTGCGTTTGGGAATTTAAAATCACTTCTTGAACTTTCTAAGACATCTCAACCATTCTAAAGCAAACTTTGTTTACATTCATCATAATTTGTATCATCATCATCATCATCATCATCATTATCATTATTATTATCATTATTATTATCATTATTATTATTATCATCATTATTATTATTATCATCATCATCATCATCATCGTTTAGCATTTGCTTTCCATGCTAACATGGGTTGGATGGTTCAACTGGGGTCTGGGAAGCCACAAGGCTGCACCAGGCCCAGTCTGATCTGGCAGTGTTTCTACAGCTGGATGCCCTTCCTAACGCCAACCACTCCGTGAGTGTAGTGGGTGCTTTTTACGTGCCGACACAGGTGCCAGACGAGGCTGGCGAACGGCCACGCTCGGATGGTGTTTTTTTTATGTGCCACGGACACAGGTGCCAGACGAGGCTGGCGAACGGCCACGCTCGGATGGTGTTTTTTTTATGTGCCACCGACACAGGTGCCAGACGAGGCTGGCAGACGGCCACGCTCGGATGGTGTTTTTTTTATGTGCCACCGACACAGGTGCCAGATGAGGCTGGCAGACAGCCACGCTCGGATGGTGTTTTTTTTATGTGCCACCAACACAGGTGCCAGATGAGGCTGGCAGACGGCCACGCTCGGATGGTGTTTTTTATGTGCCACCAACACAGGTCCCAGATGAGGCTGGCAGGCGGCCACGCTCGGATGGTGTTTTTTTTATGTGCCACCAACACAGGTGCCAGACGAGGCTGGTGAATGGCCACGCTCGGATGGTGTTTTTTTTATGTGCCACCAACACAGGTGCCAGATGAGGCTGGCAGATGGCCACGCTCGGATGGTGTTTTTTTTATGTGCCACCGACACAGGTGCCAGACGAGGCTGGCGAACGGCTACGCTCGGATGGTGTTTTCTTTATGTGCCACCGACACAGGTGCCAGACGAGGCTGGCAGACGGCCACGCTCGGATGGTGTTTTTTTTATGTGCCACTGACACAGGTGCCAGATGAGGCTGGCAGACGGCCACGCTCGGATGGTGTTTTTTATGTGCCACCAACACAGGTGCCATATGAGGCTGGCAGACGGCCACGCTCGGATGGTGTTTTTTATATGCCACCAACACAGGTGCCAGATGAGGCTGGCAGACGGCCACGCTCGGATGGTGTTTTTTTTATGTGCCACCAACACAGGTGCCAGACAAGGCCTGGCATCATTATTATTATCTTTATTATTATCATCATTATTATTATCATTATCATTATTATCATTATTACTATCATTATTATCATTATCATTATTATTATTAAAGTATGGAGCTGCAAAATTGTTAGCAGAGTAGGTAAAATTCTTACATGGCATTTTGTAAATCTTTGCATTTTGAGTTCAAACTCTGCTGTGGTCAACTTTACCATTCAACCTTTCGGGGTTGATAAAGTAAGTACCAGTTATGCACTGGAGTCAATGTAATCAACTTTCTCTTTCTCCCCAAACTGCTGGCCTTGTGCCAAAATTAGAAACCATTATTAGCATCAAAATGGCAAGCTGGCAGAATCGTTAGGATGCTAGGAAAAGTGTTTAGTGGCATCCTGTCCAGCTTCATGTTCAGAGTTCAAATTCGGCCGAAGTTGACTTTGCCTTTCGTCTTTTCTGGGTTGATGGAATAAGCCCCAGTTAAACACTGGGGATATATAATCAGGTGGCCCCTTTGGGGTTCAAGTATTCAACTATAGTGTACAGGATTTGACCTCTTATTTATTTGCAACCAAAAGAATACCCTCCATCAAGCATTTGCCATATCCTGAACGCCTTACTTCCCTGGCCATGGACACATTGAAACTCCGACGTCTGGCAGCTGACTTGGCAGACACCCATAAAATTATCAACCATCTTACAAACAATAACTCTCAGCACCTTTTCAAACTCCACCCATCTAACACCCGTGGACATATTTATAAAGTCAGAAAACAGCACAGCTCCTTCCATGACTTTCGGAAACATTTTTTTACGCTAAGAGTTGCTGAAGCATGGAACAAACTGCCAGCATCAGTTGTTAGTTGTCGGAGTACTGCATCCTTCAAAACTTCCATGCTTCCTGAGATTCGCTAACACCACACCTGAGCTTTCTCCCCTCCATACACACGCTGAAGCATGGAACAAACTGCCGGCATCAGTTGTTAGTTGTCGGAGCACTGCATCCTTCAAAACTTCCATGCTTCCTGAGATTCGCTAACACCACACCTGAGCTTTCTCCCCTCCATACACGCTGAAGCATGGAACAAACTGCCGGCATCATTTGTTAGTTGTCGGAGCACTGCATCCTTCAAAACTTCCATGCTTCCTGAGATTCGCTAACCACCACACCTGAGCTTTCTCCCCTCCATACCACGCTGAAGCATGGAACAACTAAACTGCCGGCATCATTGTTAGTTGTCGGAGCACTGCATCCTTCAAAACTTCCATGCTTCCTGAGATTCGCTAACACCACACCTGAGCTTTCTCCCCTCCATACACACGCTGAAGCATGGAACAAACTGCCGGCATCAGTTGTTAGTTGTCGGAGTAACTGCATCCTTCAAAACTTCCATGCCTTCCTGAGATTCGCTAACACCACAACCTGACGCTTCTCCCCTCCATACACATGCTGAAGCATGGAACAACTGCCGGCATCAGTTGTTAGTTGTCGGAGCACTGCATCCTTCAAAACTTCCATGCTTCCTGAGATTCGCCAACACCACACCTGAGCTTTTCTCCCCTCCATACACACGCTGAAGCATGGAACAAACTACTGCCGGCATCAGTTGTTAGTTGTCGGAGCTGCATCCTTCAAAACTTCCATGCTCCTGAGATTCGCTAACACCACACCTGAGCTTTTCTCCCCTCCATACACACGCTGAAGCATGGAACAAACTGCCGGCATCAGTTGTTAGTTGTCGGAGCACTGCATCCTCTTCAAACTTCCATGCTTCCATGAGATTCGCCAACACCACACCTGAGCTTTCTCCCCTCCATACACACGCTGAAGCATGGAACAAACTGCCGCATCAGTTTAGTTGTCGGAGCACTGCATCCTTCAAAACTTCCATGCTTCCTGAGATTCGCCAACACCACACCTGAGCTTTCTCCCCTCCATACACACGCTGAAGCATGGAACAAACTGCCGGCATCAGTTGTTAGTTGTCGGAGCACTGCATCCTTCAAAACTTCCATGCTTCCTGAGATTCGCTAACACCACACCTGAGCTTTCTCCCCTCCATACACACGCTGAAGCATGGAACAAACTGCCGGCATCAGTTGTTAGTTGTCGGAGCACTGCATCCTTCAAAACTTCCATGCTTCCTGAGATTCGCTAACACCACACCTGAGCTTTCTCCCCTCCATACACACGCTGAAGCATGGAACAAACTGCCGGCATCAGTTGTTAGTTGTCGGAGCACTGCATCCTTCAAAACTTCCATGCTTCCTGAGATTCGCCAACACCACACCTGAGCTTTCTCCCCTCCATACACACGCTGAAGCATGGAACAAACTGCCGGCATCAGTTGTTAGTTGTCGGAGCACTGCATCCTTCAAAACTTCCATGCTTCCTGAGATTCGCCAACACCACACCTGAGCTTTCTCCCCTCCATACACACACAAGCATGTTCACTTTCCAGACATTTCTACATTACTGCATATACTTTATATGCACTTTCTGACAAGTTGTGGGGCACCTGAGCACTGTATACAATAATTTCAGTATTATTAACTATCCTTCTCCCTCAAATTTCAGGCCTTGTACCTATAGTAGAAAGGATTATTATTATTAGTAGTAGTAGTAGTAGTAGCAGTAGCAGTAGCAGCAGTGGTAATGGTAGTAGTGGTAGTAGTAGTAGCAGTGGTAGTAGTAATAGTAGTAGTAGCGGTAGTGGTAGTAGTAGTAGCAGTGGTAGTGGTACTGGTAGTATTAGTAGTAGTAGTAGTAGTAGTGGTAGTAGTGGTAGTAGTAGTGGTAGTAGTGGTAGTAGTAGCAGTGGTAGTGGTAGTAGTAATAGTAGTAGTAGCGGTAGTGGTAGTAGTAGTAGCAGTAGTGGTAGTAGTAGTAGTAGTAGTAGTAGCAGCAGCAGCAGCAGTGGTAGTGGTAGTAGTAGTGGCAGTAGCAGTAGTAGTGGCAGTGGTAGTAGCAGTGGTAGTGGCAGTGGTGGTAGTAGTAGTGGCAGTGGTAGTGGTAGTAGCAGTAGCAGTAGCAATGGTTAGTAGTAGTAGTAGTAGTAGAGAGAGAACCCAAGAGCAACTACTACTCACCTGTGGTACTTTCAGAATGTTTCTTCAGGGTGGGTGTCACCCGGCCATGGCCATCACACTCTAATTTCATTCTGTTGCTCCTCAAGTACTTCTCCACCAATTCCCCGACGAACGCCGTCGCCAGGGAGCCGCACCGCCCGGAGTATTTCTCCACACAGTCGGACGTCTTCTTCATCCTCCTGCAACAACAACAACAAACATGGAAACAGAGTCGTTGCAGGTTCAATACTGACTTGCCCCAGGAAGAGGCCGGTTGAGACGTGCAGGGACAGTGGTGTTGGTGGGGTAGATCTTGCTGTGGGCGGGGGGGTGAGGTATGAGGCTTTTGGTATGATGGTGGTGGCGGTGGCGGTTGTGGTGTTGGTGGTGGTGGTGGTAGGTGGTGGTGGTGGTGTTGGTGGTGGTGTTGGTGGTGGTGATAGGTGGTGGTGGTGGTGGTGGTGATGGTGGTGGTGGTGGTGATAGTGGTGGTGGTGGTGGTGGTGGCGGTGATGTTGATGATGGTGGTGGCGGTGGCGGCGGTAGTGGTAGCGGTATTGGTGGTGGTGGTGATAGTGGTGGTGGCTGTGGCGACGTTGATGATGGTGGTGGCAGCGGCGGCGGCGGTGGTGATAGTGGTGGTGGTGGAGATGGTGGTGGTGGTGGTGGAGATAGTGGTAGTGGTGGCGGTGGTGGTGGTGGAGATGATTTTTGGAGAGGTGATGGTAGACATGGAGGTAGAGGTGTTGTTATTGGTGTGGGCCATGCTGCAGCAGCTGGTGAGGAATAGTCTAAACATTAGATAATGTAGTCCTAGGTACACTATGCGTGAATAAAAAATGGGATGGTCACTGCTAGAACGTCTTTGATCATAGGGCTCTCTACTGGATCAGGACTGACCTGGGGCTAAACAACAGCAACATACTTACAAACAAGCATCTCTCTTTGACTCTGGGGTGGCCAGCAGGTGATTCGATGTCTTCACCCCAATCTTAATACAACGCTGGACTCCATCACTTATTTGATCTTCTTTCAGACATTTGTAACTCACTATGGAAGCTGGAAAAGAGGAAGAAAGCAGAATATATACATATATCATCATCATCATCATTTAACGTCTGCTTTCCATGCTAGCATGGGTTGGACGGTTCAACTGGGGTCTGGGGAGCCTGAACGCTGCACCAGGCCAGTCAGATCTGGCAGTGTTTCTACAGCTGGATGCCCTTCCTAACGCCAACCACTCCGTGAGTGTAGTGGGTGCTTTTTATGTGCCACCGACACAGGTGCCAGACGAGGCTGACGAACGGCCACGATCGGATGGTGTTTGTTACGTGCCCACAGCACGGAGGCCAGTCGATGTGGTACTGGCTACAGTATATATACATATATATACAAGCAGTATAGCCCTGCCTTGCTCGGGCTTGTTTTCTTTTCGACCCTTTAGAATTGGAATTTTTGAAAAGTAAAAATTTTGCATTATGTAGCTTGTTATTCTCTTTAAGTGAACATTTTTCTGGTTGAAATACACCTAAAAGTGGCGACACAGCAGTAAAAAAATCGTAAAAAATAGGGATTTTCATAGAAAAAAAGCACCTTTTTGATGTAAATAATTTTTGGTGTTAACATGGTCCGATCTGAATTTTTTTCTTCTACGGAAGGAAGAGCAACCCTTCTTCTATCATACTCTCAATTTTGGTCAACTTGTGCCGCAGGGTCTCGGAGGAGATAGTGTTAGTTGAAGGCAACCAAATTTGCCATACATCGTAAAAAATAGGGATTTTCATAGAAAAAAAGCACCTTTTGAATGTAAATAATTTTTGGTGTTAACACGGTCCAATTTGAATTTTATCTTCAACGGAATAAAGAGCAAGCCTTCTTCTATCATACTCTCAATTTTGGTTAATTTGCGCCACAGGGTTTCGGAGGAGATGGTGTTAGTTGAAGGCAACCAAACCTGCCACATACAGACAACTTCAGCTTTATATATATAGATATATATCATCATCATCATCATAGATTAGATGATATGTATGGATGAGGACAGCTGTATGAAGAAGTATTGCACTGGAATGGCGGAGGGGGCTTGTGGAAGAGGCAGATCGAGGAAGCCATTGGAGCCGGGTGGTAAAGCACGACCTTTGAATGTTGGGCCTCACAAAGGCAATTACAAACGACCGAGAACTTTGGAGATCTGCTGTGCTTGAGAAGGAGAGCCATGAAACCAAGTGAGGTCATAGCCAGGGTCATGTAACTGATCCCTTAAAAGCATCCTTCGATCGTTGGGCAATATGCTGCACTTGTGAACTGAGTGAAATCCTGGGGCACCTGTGCTGGTAGCACATAAAAGAAAAATACAGTTCAATGGTTGGGGCCTCATGGAGACAGTGACAGATGACCAAGACCCTTGGTGATATACTGTGCTTGTGTTGACCCGTCAAGCCAAGTGAGACCATAGTCATGGCCAATGCCAGTGTCATGCCAATGGCACCTGTGCCAACGGCATGTAAAAAACACCCACTACACTCAGAGTGGTTGGCATTAGGAAGGGCATCCAGCCATAGAAACCTTGCCAAATCAGGCTGGAAACCGGTGCAGTGCCCCAGCTCACTCGTTTTTAGTCAAACCTTCCAACCCATGCCAGCATGGAAAGTGGACGTTAAACAATGATGATGATCATCATCATCATCCCCATTTAAAGTTTGTTTTCCATGCTGGCATGGATTGGACAGTTTGGTAGGTGCTAGTAAGGCCAGGAGCTACACTAGGTTCTGTTTCAGCCTGCACATAGATACACACACGCATTTACTCATAGATACACACACACACACACACACACACACACATATGTACAAAGGCCTTTCTGCTGACCTTGATACACATGCAACCAATTGTTTGATGAACTAAACAGCCAACTCCTTGAATTATCCTTCAAACTGGTTGAGTATTCCATAGACTGACATACCTATTTCTTTACTAGACACAAGAGTCTAAACATAGAGGGGACAAGCAAGGACAGATAAACGGATTAAGTCAATTATATTGACCCCAATGCGTAACTGGTACTTATTTAATTGACCTCGAAAGGATGAAAGGCAAAGTTGGCCTCGGAGGAATTTGAACTCAGAACGTAACGGCAGACGACATACCTATTTCTTTATTACCCACAAGGGGCTAAACATAGAAGGGACAAACAAGGACAGACACACGGATTAAATTGATTACATCGACACCAATGCGTAACTGGTACTTAATTTATCGACCCCGAAAGGATGAAAGGCGAAGTCGACCTCGGCGGAATTTGAACTCACAACGTAACGCAGACGAAATACCGCTGAGTATTTCACCCAGCGTGCTAACCACTCTGCCAGCTCGCTGCCTTACATACCTTTAATGTAAATCTCAGGCAGGAACTCCATAATACATCATGACACAACTGAGTCATGGGGCCAAGCCATTTTACAGGCTTCCAGACAGTTTCCATCCTACCAAATTCCCTCATGGAATTTGAGTAAACCATGGGACTATGATAAGTTTCTTTATTGGCCACACAGGGCTGCACACAGATGGGACAAATTACAAGGTAGAGCTTTTTTTTTCTTTTGGGGGATGAAAAAAACAAAAAACAAAAGAAACAAAAAAAAAGTGGCGTAGGTTTTCAATCAAAAGGGATCGTAAAAGGGAAAAAAAGGAAAAGGAACAAAAGGAAAGAAAAATGAAAAAAGAAGAAAAAAGAGGAAAAAAGGGGAAGAGGAAAGAAAAAAAATGACATGCAGTGGAACTGAACCCAGGAACTCATGGTTGCAAAGTGAACTTCTTTACCACTCAATCAAGACTAGCAACAATCCTGACTTGTGTAATATCTGAACTGTTTCATATTTATTTGTTTTCAAACGTTCGTATTATGCGTTTGAGTCATTTTAAATTTGACCCAGCATGGCTTGATCAATGTGGAATGTGGGAGTGGCTTATGGGAGTGGAATGTGGGAGTGGCTTGTGAGAGTGGAATGTGGGAGTGGAATGTGGGAGTGGAATGTGGGAGTGGCTTGTGAGAGTGGAATGTGGGAGTGGCTTGTGGGAGTGGAATGTGGGAGTGGCTTGTGAGAGTGGAATGTGGGAGTGGGTTGTGGGAGTGGAATGTGGGAGTGGCTTGTGGAAGTGGAATGTGGGAGTGGCTTGTGAGAGTGGAATGTAGGAGTGGCTTGTGGGAGTGGCTTGTGGAAGTGGCTTTGGAGAGTGACCTGTGGGAGTGGCTTGTGGAAGTGGCTTTGGAGAGTGACCTGTGGGAGTTGCTTGTGAGAGTGGAATGTGGGAATGGCTTGTGGAAGTGGAATGTGGGAGTGGCTTGTGGAAGTGGAATGAGGGTGCGGCTTGTGGAAGTGGAATGTGGGAGCGGCTTGTGAGAGTGGAATGTGGGAGTGGGTTGTGGGAGTGGCTTGTGAGAGTGGAATGTGGGAGTGGCTTGTAGGTGTAGTTGGTGACCATATTTTGTGGCTGTACTCAGAGGTTGTGGATTATGGATTTAGTCCATGAGTGTGGCCAGTGAATATGGTCCAGGTGTGGCCTGTGAAAGTTGCCTCCCAATGTTATTTGTGGCCTGTGAGTATGTCCTGCATCTAGTGGGTGTGGTCTGACACCTGTGATATAGTTTGTTGTCTATCAGTGAGGTCTGTGGGTTGTAGGAGTGATCTGAGTTCTGTAGCATGTAGGTTTGGCCATATAGCTTGTGGGCGTGGTTCATAACCTGCAGGCATGATCTACAATCTGTAATGTAGTATGTATTAGACTATGCAACCTGTGGGTGTGTCCTGTGGTCTGTGGGTGTGTCCTGTGGTCTGTGGGTGTGTCCTGTGGTCTGTGGGTGTGTCCTGTGGTCTGTGGATGTGGACTGTCACCTGTGACAATACAACAAAACAAAAAAAAAGTGGGGTTTCAACTTACAATTGTATTTGTCTCCACAGATGTTCTCCAGGCGACTGATCTCTGCTTCAACCTCGTGTAACAGATTGGCAAGGTTCAAGTGTGCAGGTTCAATTCTCATGCATGCCATCAACGTCTGCCAGTTTCTAAAAGAAGACAAATCACCAAGTATATGCTTTAACGAAGACATTCAGAAAATATAGGGCCTGGTTTGAGGGCGAAGGGGTAAGCATGCAGAGCATCTTGCAAATCATAATACTGAAGGGCCTTTGAAGGGAGTCATAGAGAAAAGGAAGGAAAGACATGATCGTCTTAACCTGGATGCAACTGAGTCTGCTAAAGACACCCAAGGGTAAGGGGCCGATGTTACAATGGGCAAAGGTCTATTATACATTAGAAAATAGAGTCCTAGATATACACTATGCCTGAATGAAAGATGAGATGGTCACATCTTTGATCATAGGTCTGTATGGATCAGGACTGACCTGGGGCTAAACAACAACAACAACTATAGCCACCAATACTAACTACTACACTATACATTAGATAATGTAGTCCTAGGTACACTATGCCTGAATAAAAGATGGGATGGTCACAGCTGGAACATCTTTGATCATAGGTCTCTATGGATCAGGACTGACCTGGGGCTAAACAACAACAAGAATTATAGCCACTAATACTAACTACTACACTATACATTAGATAATGTAGTCCTAGGTACACTATACCTGAATAAAAGATGGGATGGTCACAGTTGAAACATATATGTGGATGTATATGTGTGTATACATGTATGAATATGTATATATGTAGTTGTGTGTCTATGCCTGCATATGTGTGCATGTGTGGGTGTAAGTGTTGCATATGTAGGTGTGTGCGTGTGTATGCATTTGTATGTATGTGTGTGTATATGAACGTTCTATCTGTGTGTGCGTGTGTGTCCGTGTGTCTTCAATGAATAAACAAAGAATTGACTGACT
>NW_021836287.1:0-12500 GCF_006345805.1 Octopus sinensis
AAGTTGGAAATTTCTGAACAACGGAAATTGCCAAATCTGACGTCAGAATTAAGAATTCTTGATCGGCACTTTCCGTACGACTAGGGTCCCTGTTAGAGCCTATGTTTTCATCCATATGCGTTTGCTGCAGCATTAGAGCGGTTTAGCTCTTGTTTCTAGCCAGGAGGATGTTCCATAACACCCTCGTCACATTTAATGACAATCACAATTCTACGTTTTGGTGAAACATTGCAAACTGCTGTTCACATTAATCACACACACACACACACACACACACACAACACACATACACACACACACACCACACACACGCGCATATATATATATATATATATATATATATCCTATGTTTCCGACGAAGAGCTCCGCTCGAAACGTTAAACCCTCCTTCTTTCCTTCTTTACTGAGCGTCCAATAATACTATATTTGTTCCACGTCCTTGCGTTGTTGTGTATTTTGTGCTTTCTTGTTTGGATTAACTATATATATAATATATATATATATATATACTATATATATATATATGCACATATATATATATATATATACATATACAAAAAGACTTTTTCAATCCCTGAGCGTTATACTAATACATATGTTTGTTTTGTACACCACCTGTCTTCGTCTTTTGTGTTTTTCGTGAACTCTCCCCTTATATACATATATATACGTATAAGGTTGAAAATAGGTGGAAAAGAAATATAAAAAGTAGAAGAGGAATGCCCTGATTTCATAGAGTTTAATATCATTTTATAAATATACACATGTGAAATCCAAGAGAAGAATATGATGCAAAAGATAGAAATAATACCAACTAGAAATAGCAGCCCTTGTCTCCCTAATGTCTCTGTCTACAGTCTTAAAATAACGGCTGCTTCCACCTTGTATTGCGTGATCCATCATACGGACTACAAGTGGCAAATACACATAGTTGCCACCTGTAGAACGCATTTAATTAGAGATATCGTATCGTGGAGACAGGATGGATGGGGTTAAGGTGAGCTTTAAAAGCAACAAAAACAACCACATCTTATCTTTATCTTTAATCTGTTCCAGTCAAAAAGCTGCGGCTATGTTGGGGCACCGGCATGAAGGGTTCTTTGTCGAACGAATCAAGCCGAGGACACAACTACAACCACAAATTTTCACTGATACAAGTTAATTGAAGTGGAAGTCACTGATACACATTAATTGAACTCGGAGTTATGTGGATCAGTGAAAATGTGTTTGTTGTTGTCTTCTGACTGCTATTTTTAGCGCGCTGGTGCTACTTTTAGTATCATTCATTATGAATTAATGATTTTTTACCTCATGATATCTTTTTTACGCATGTTGTGCCACTTGATATTATTCTAAACATTTAATATATATATATATATTATATATATATATATAAAACTGACAATGTGTGTCTGCCTGTCTGTCTGTTTGTCTGTCTGTGTGTTTCCCTAAAATTTGAGAACTACACAACCAATGTCATTCAAAGTTTACACATGCCTTACTTAGGGTCCGAGGAGTGTCATCGGCAAAAACAATTTTTACTTTTTGCCTAGCTCGAGCCCACAGCAATATCATATCTTCTCCACTATTTCAGTATTACATGTTAAAAGTGAAACATTTCTCTATTTTATGTCAGATACTTTCACTTTAACAATAAAAATAATAATAACAATTGAATTATATGTAGTAAGTAATTATTAAAATCAAACTAAAATATAATATAATCGTAACATAACAAAAGTAAAAATAGTAATTGGTATAAAATTGCATCAATGACTTGAACTTGAATAAGTGGTTTCACATGAATGGGAATAGATTAAAAATGATATTAGCGTGCAGAAACGGAATAGTCCAGATGGAGCTGTGCTTTTACATTAGGTTACCTGCTAAGTAGCTAGCATTAAGTATCTATATGAAGTGTGGCTGTATGTAATATCTGTTTTCTCAAACAGCCGCTCGTGTTGGTTTATTTCTTATACATAAAGGACTTCAACTGCTTACTGCTTTCTGACTCATCGTAAGGTTTGTTGTTATTATTACTTTTTAACTATTGTTATCACGTTTGTTGGTTCCTCGTAGAGGAAACGTTGTTGTGTTACATTTGTTAGATAATTGTAAACTGTAACCCTCCCCCTTTGAGAGAAGGAGCTTTGGTTATTGTTTAAAAATTGAATTCTGTGTCTGTTTGGGGAAATTGACAATATTTTCACCGTTTACACGGAAGCATTTTCGTTAGAGTGCCTTCGATAGAAGAAAGTCCAAAAATGAATTTCGCTGCAGGCGTCGGCGGGCGCGAACTCATTGAAATTAAAATGGAAGAAATACGGATTGATCACCGACAAAGACGATGAACCTAGGATAACACCACCAAACGAAATAAAAAATTAAATTAAAGAAAAGACTATTGTCTATAAAGTATACAATATAAAGAAAAAAAGATTTCAACACCTGGAGGAAAGCACCATCGAAAAGTGTCTTGGTGCGACTATGAAAGATATCTAACCAGAGGCGTTAAATTCGCCACAATAGAAGCAAGGTTCGAGTCAACGGAGCGTGCAAGGGAGTACTCGACTCGAACTTGCAAAATGGAAATATTTTATTTTTACCTTTATATCTGGGACGTAGGGCATCCCGGATAAAAATTAAAAATGCCCCCACCCCCAGAAGTAGAGGTAGGCTGGATTGTAGCAACACTTCTATACAAGAGGGAGGACAAGATCCAATTGATCGAAATTGCAAGACACGGGCTTACAATTCCAGTCTGTTATATATTTTGAGTATTGTTATCACTAGCGATATCAAGATATAACTTTGTATTTTGTATTTTATGTGTAGAGGTATATATATATATATATAGATGTACATGTAATATGTACACATATATATACACTATATACATGCACTAGCACTATGAGCCGGCAACGTCGGGTCAAAATTCTAGTATATATACATGTATATATGGGTAATATTATTGTAAACAATGACATCCTTATATATATATATATATATATATATATATATACATGCATATACGGGTACAGGATTCACCACCGGTGTAAATAACATGAAATACGTAAACAATGATGAAAAAATGGAAAAAATGATGAAAACAAGTAAACAGAGAGAAAGGACCCTTCATCAGTTGTCGGCTGTCTATCTACTTCTCATTTCTTTCAGTTTCCGTCTGCCAGATCTCCTCACGAATCTGTAGTTGACCCGAAACTACAGCAGAAAACACTTTGCCAAAGATGCCACGCAGTAGGTCTGAACCCGGAACCCTGTCGTCGGGAAGCAAACTTCTTACTGCTTAATATAGAGCTCAAATCTGCAGAAGTCATTGCATAACTAGATCAACATAAGTGAATCGCATTTCGATGTCTTATGCGAACAGCAATAGCAACAACATCAGCAACATCACATTCCTGTCCTTTTCATTATGATGGCTGTATTTTATAGTTTAAAGGATCCTTGCTCATTGACACTACGTTCCTTCACAGATGCGATCCAGCCTCAGCCCGGGTGCGATCTTCCTGTTTTTTGACGGCGTCCGTCCCTTGTAAGTGCCTAGTCTCATTTCATGCTCTCAATCGTCTCTTCCGAAACAGTTATCTCTCCTCTTATCATAACTAATATTAGTCTCCAACCCCAACCTCGCCACACAAAAATCATTACACACAGCGTGGAGACGCGCGCATTCGTGGTTAAGAGTTGGGATTCATGATTTTAAGATTGTGGTTTCGATTCCTAGGCCGGGCCGACACGTTGTGTTCTTGAGCAAAATACTTTATTTCATGTTGCTCCAGTTCTCCCATTTGGCAAACATAAATAATACTGCCACGGACTGGCGTTCCGTCAAGTGCGATATATATGCATCACAGAAACTGGGAAACCGGCCCTATGAATGTATATGACTCGGAAAGTATGTTAATCCATACCTATTACTCCTTGCAATTACATCTTAGAATGTCGGACCGGAGGAACACCCTTTCTGTTCATGCCTTTCTTAAACGTATCGACTAACAACAGTTTAAGTCGAACATCAGTGATATCACATCCCACCGGTCTGGAAGAGTCTGCAAAGACTATGCTCCTTCCCCAGAATCAACAAAAAAAAGAGAAAGAAATGTTACAAATTTCTCATCTGAATCACATTGTGTCCTCTTAAAGTATCATACAGATTGAAAATAAACCACACATTTGCTAACCTATCCAACATCGCTGCTTTAATGCTATATACTACATTAAAATTAACTCACGTAAAACTAAACACTGTACTACATTAATTCCCGTTAACCACGCCTAAACTTTTTTTTCCACCAAATTCTGTCTCATTGAACTGTACAGAACAAATACTACGACATTAACATCAGGAATAACAAGAACAATAGAATATATAATAAGCTTGACAAGAGTAAAACTAACAACAAAAAGAGCTGTAAGATCAAATTCAAATTTTTGAACAACTTGTAGTCCATCAAACTATTTAGAAAACCAACAACGATGACAACAACAACAACTACAACAACGGCAAGAACAAACAGGGGTGTGAGTAATAAAACTGCACGTGAAACAACCGTAACAATAACAACTACAACAAAGAGAAACAACAATAAATGTATCAGAGTGAAAATTATAACTAAATGCAACAAGAACAGCAACTGCAACAATACGAGAGTTTGAGTCATAAAACTGCAAGTAGGACAACAATAATAACGTACTTAGGAATAAAAGCAAAAAGAAAAACGACAGGAATCAGTTAGAGGAATAAAACTGGATGGAACGACAACAACAAGGAAAACATCAACGATAGCAGCAGCAATAGTAAATACAACACCACCACCACCAGCAAGAAGTACAGTAATAAATGACACTCCACCCACGCCCTACTCAACATTGCCCACCACCGACTGTCAAATGAACAACAATCATCAAACTCAGTATAGCTCTTTATTCGTCAAACAATAAATTTTATAGTGATTTGCAAAATTTTTATTTTTATTATCAATATCACGGCAATGTTCTAATTTGCTTCAAAAGAAATGCAAAATAGATGCTGACAGATCAAACAGGGAGAGAAGAGAGAGGGAGGGCGAGAGAGAGAGAGAGAGAGAGGCAGAGAAAGAGAGAGAGAGTGTGGTGGAGAAAGCGGCAACGCAA
This sequence comes from Octopus sinensis, assembly GCF_006345805.1. Lineage (NCBI taxonomy): Eukaryota > Metazoa > Mollusca > Cephalopoda > Octopoda > Octopodidae > Octopus > Octopus sinensis. The sequence goes on from NW_021836287.1 coordinate 5,158, forward strand.
TAAAAGCAACAAATGTCGGCCATCTTTAATTTGTTAAATCTTGAAATACTATGGCGCGAGTGGTGAGTTTTGTAGAAATGAAAGCAGAAACAGAAATCAATAGAAAATATAGCCAAAAGCTACGGCACTGGCAGCAGCGTAGCAGAAGCATTTAGAAATAAGCTTGGGTCAGCATTAAGATACAGTGAATAATGCGTTTAATGATGTCGTATATTCACAATATATATTCAGTACAGCGAACAAACCGGACAGTTATACGAGTAGATCTGTAGCTGGATTCACAGTGTATATATATATATCTACGTTTGAGTTGAGATATATGTGTACGCCCGCGTGTCTTCGTGCGCCTGTGTATGCTTGTGGCTATAAATGTACGATTATATGTCAGTGTGTATATGCTTGTATGAGGTCCGAAGTGCATTCGCGAAGAGTAAGGTGTATGGATGTTAATGGTGCTCATAAATTCATTTCTACTATTTGTCCATTCGATCGATATTATATTGAGGGTGATGCTGGCGATAGAGCTGTTGATAGTAGTGATGACGATGCTGATGATGATGGTGGTGTTGGTGATGGCGGGGGTAATGGTGGCGGCTGTGGTCGTAGAAATAATGTACAAAAAGAGTGGTGGACGTTTAAAGAGCAAGACAGTTGATAAAACATAGAAAACAAGAACGAATTTATGAATACTTACAACCACTAGACATAGACGCACAGACAGATCAGACACGCATACATACATATTCATAAATGCATGTTACGTATATACAAACAAGCACATATACATACATACATATATACATATATACATATGGCGGTGCCCCAGCATGGCCACAGCTCGTGAGCTGAAACTAGATAAGAAGAATAAGAAATCTATCTATCTATCTATCTATCTATCTACCTATCTATCTATCTATCTATCTATAAATATATATATATATATATATATATATATATATATATATTATATATATTATATATATATATATATAGGCATGTGATTTTTTCTTGTGGGAATATGTAAAAGACCGCGTTTAGATTCAAACGTTACCCACTGACCTCAATGAAACTTAAATACCGAATAAGAAGAGCGATCAACACAGTAGATCGTGATATGCTGATATGCGTCTGGGAGGAATTCTCTTATCATATTGATGTTGCCCATGCTGCAGGTGGTGCCTACATTGAACATTTGTGAGACAGGAAATGAAAGTTGATTTGAGTTAATACAAGTAATGAGTGGGATCAATGCACACTATTTCTTCCTTCCACCAAAAATACTGCCATTGAAACATTCGATGTAATGGTTTCAGGTTCAGGAAGGCGGTTGGTATATTTGTGACTTACACGCAACGCAAACCAGATACCTGGCCTTCTCAGCCACCTAGCTCGAAGTTAAAAACTTGTAGAAAATTATGTCGCCTCTAGTATTTCAATGATCCATTATTTATAGATTGCGGAAGGATAAAGTTGGGATCTTGCTGCGATCCAGACTCAGGAAGTAAAAGAGGCAATATCGATACCGCTATACATTTTTAAACATACGGTTCTTCCATATGAAATAAAAGTTACTTAAATTTATGAAGTAAATTTAATGACTGTAACATAACAGAGCTTGTCATGAATTGTGCGTGCGTTACGCTTCAACCAGCCTTAACTATCGAACGAAATCGCTAATCTTAACAAAATATTTAAAATAACAGAACATATAGGCACTGGAGAGGCAGCGTGGCAAGGAGTTTACTTCACAACTGCATGTCTCCGCATTCAATCTTACTGCGTGAGACTAAACACCTTCCCAAAGTAAGAGCGAAGGTACTCTGAGCAGGTGTCTTCTGCTATAGCCTCGGTCAACCAGAACCTTGTGAGTAGATTTCGCAGAGAGACGCTGAAAGAATCCCATCTAATATATATATATATATATGTGTGTGTGTGTGTGTGTGTGAGTATGTATGTACATACATACATACATACATACATACATACATACAAATATATATATATATATATCTTATTTAAAAGCAGCGGAAATATCATAAAAACTGTTACTCAGAGTTTCACCTTCCCGTTCGTCGGACAGTTTTGTTATCGTCATGTCTGTTCCATTCTAACAAAACTGTCCGACGACGGGAGTAACAGTTTTTGTGATATTCCCGCTGCTTTTAAATAAAAGTATATATATATATATATATATATATATATATATATATATTATATATATATATATATATATATATATATATATAGTAACACTAATAATGATAAAAAAATAATAATAATATTAATCATAATAATATTAATAATATAATAATAATAATAATAATAATAATAATAATAATAATAATAATATAATAATAATAATAATAATAATAATAATAATAATATTAATCATAATAATAATAATAATAATAATAATAATAATAATAATATAATAATAATAATAATAATTATAATTATTATTATATTATTATTATTATTATTATTATTATTATTATTATTATTATTATTATTATTATTTTCTTACATAAATTCGGCACGGCTCGGTGCGACCAGAAGAATCTGGCATTGCCAGTTGACGTCATTATGCTGTAGCCAGTATTATGAAATAGGAGCTCTTAGATGCATATTCAAAACGTTTTCCGTAAACGAATATAAAGGATGTGTGTGTGCCTTTGTGTCTAAGTTTACACCTCACCACTGCTAGACAACTGGTGTTAGCGTGTTTACGTCCCCGTAAACTGGCGGTTCGGCATATTGGCTGGCAATTATATATATATATATATACATGTATGTGTGTTTTTTTGTGTTTGCGTGTGTATGTATATACAATATATATTTACACATATATATATGCACACACATACACACCTGAGCATACCATACTTTCATATGCCTGTATATATATATGTATATGAGATATGTGTGTGTACGCGTGTGTGTGTGTGGATGTATATTCTTCTATATACGCCAGGGTTTTTCATATATACACCCATATAATATCGGTTCCATCTCTTTCATTTCCAATTCTTTGAATAAAGGAACGGCGTGGAAGATATACTTAGCGTCAGATATAATAACCTTATGCATAAATACATACATGCTGCTATACGCACACGCACATACATATATGAATTTATATATATATATATATATATATATATATATATATATATATGTGTGTGTGTGTGTGTGTGTGTGTGTGTGTGTATGTGTGTGTGTGTGTGTGTATTCATGTACGTATGTATGTTTGAGTGGGTGTGTTTATATGTATAATCTGTAGTCCTTCGACGTGTGTTACGGTTGTTTGTGTGTGTGTGTATGTGTGTGCGCGCGCGTGTATGTGTGTGTGTGTATGTGTGTGTATGCTATATACCTTTATGTAAAAACCAGCTCGCTGATCTTATAAAAACATTATCCTTACTTTATTGTAGTTATCGTTTCTAACGTGCAAACGTCTACTTTCACTTTCCCCTATTTCTATGATGTTAAATTATGCCTTCGCTATGTCTGCTTAACCATACATATTAATGCACACACATATACACACCACACACATACATATATATATACATTTATGTATGTATTTATGCATATATATATATATATATACACACACACACATGTACATATAGATACACTCACACGCCCACACTCACATATCTATCTATATATATATTATGGGTGTGAGTGTGTGTGCATGCGTATCTATAACAGCTATAAAATGTAATATAAAGGCGAGATGCTTGTAGTTTTTTTTCCTCTATGACTGCGGCAATCCTATCTGAGATTTTTCCGTGGTGTACTTGGAAATCTTCTATCTTTAAGATGAAGAAAGAATCTTCATATGAATACCAAGATATTCTTTCAACGAATGAAAAACCCTCTACGAAAAAAAAAATAACGAATAATATTGTAAAAAATATAAAAACCAGTAACAAAAACAAAATTGATTTTTCATAAATCGTTCGTGAGATAACCTTTTCAACATATATATGCTTTTCTTTCTTCATTATTGTTGTTGTTGTTGTTCTTATTGTCGTTACTTTTTGTTGTCGGTTGGATATAAGGCTTCTTTTTGTTTAGGTTTATTTTATGTTTTCAAATATTGTTGTTGTTGTTGTTTTCGTAATAATTACAGCAGCACCGTTAATATGATAAGCTACGATTACGAATTAAATCCGTGATAGAAGGCAATATCATGTTTTTGCGTGTGTTTATGTGTGTGTGTGTGTGTTTAGTATGTATTTCATATATATAAGTGCACGTATGCGTATGTACGTGGGTTTGCGCGTGCATTCTTTTAAGTTTGTGTGTGGTCACGAATGTGAGTTTGCCTACATGTGGTTGTTTCCGTATCACTTTACTTATAAAATATAAAACATTACACAATGCATACATATGTGTGTGCGTGTGCGTGCGTATGTATGATAGATAGATAGATAGATAGATAGATAGATAGATAGATAGATAGATAGATAGATAGATAGATAGATAGATAGAATGATAGATAGACAGATAGATAGATAGATAGATAGATAGATAGATAGATAGATAGATAGATAGATAGATAGATAGAGGGGGGAACGACAGACAGACATATATAGATTATGTATCCTTTCCTTGTTTCAGTCATTAGAGTGTGGTCATGCTGGAGCACCGCCTTGATTGTTTAATCGAATGAATGAAACGACTGGCGAGGTGGCGATATGACCTGAATAATAATAATAATAATAATAATAATAATAATAATAATAATAATAATAATAATAATAATAATAATAATAATAATATTAATGATAATAATAATAACGATAATAATAATAATAATAATAATGATGATAATAATAATAATAATAATAATAATATAATAATAATAATAATAATAATAATAATAATAATAATAATGATAATAATAATAACGATAATAATAAGATCCCCAACTTCTGGTTGAAATATCTAACAGGAATGCACAAAAAGCTGGCTGAAAACTTTAACAACGTACTAGCAGAGCCAGAGACAATGCCTGAATGGCTCACGAAGGGGAAAACCATCTTAATTCCCAAATCAAATGAAACAGAAAAACCAGAGAACTACAGACCAATAACCTGCCTCCCTACTATGTTCAAGGCATTTACTGCAGTGATATCACAAAGGCTGAACAAGCACCTGGACGAAAACAAATCGTTCCCAGAAGAGCAGAAAGGATGCCGCAAAGGCTCATATGCCTGTAAAGATCAACTAATGATTAATAAAGCCATAACTGAAGACAGCCACAGAAAGAAGAAAGGCCTCAGTATGGCCTGGATTGACTACAAAAAGGCGTTTGATAGCATCCCCCACACATGGATCCTCGAAACACTAGCCATTAACAAAGTAGCACCAACAATCATAAAATTCATAGAGCACTCTATGAATAAATGGCAAACAGTCCTACACCTCCAAACAAAAGAGGGACTCATGAAAACCAAAGACATCCCCATATAAGAGGAGGAATATTCCAGGGAGATACGCTCTCTCCACTCCTTTTCTGCTTGGCACTGTCACCTCTATCTGATATGCTAAATAGAACTGGATGCGGATATAAATGTTACGGCAAAACGATCAGCCACCTTTTTATATATGGATGACCTAAAACTATACGCTGCAAATGACAACAGCTGGAAACACTATTAAAGACAGTTCATGGATTTACCAAAGAAATAGATATGAAATTTGGATTAGAAAAATGCGCCAAAGTAACCATGAAAAGAGGAAAACTAGTTAAGAGTAACAACATCACACTAGATGAAGCAAATGAAATAAAAGAATTAGACCAAAGCCCAACTTACAAATACTTAGGAATCCATGAACTAGATAAGACACAACACAACACAAATGAAAGAGAAAATAAAAAAAGAATATTATAGACGAGTTAGATCAATACTAAACACAGAGCCCAATGCTAAAAACAAGATATAGGTATCACACTTTAGCTGTCCCAGTTATAAGTTACAGCTACAATATCCTTAACTGGACACGAAATGAACTGACCAAAATAGACAGGAAAACAAGAAAAAATAATGACAGGATCTAGGATGCATCACCCAAAATCTGACATAGAAGGACTATATATACAACGTATAGAAGGTGGTAGAGGCCTTATACAGCTGGAAAAACTACTATAAAATAACCACCATAGGACTGCAAAAATATCTACTTCAGAAGGAAGGAAAACTGATCCAGATAGCGGCAAAACACGAGCAAAACAAAAAACTGTTCTCAGTATTTAAGGAAGCTGACAAATACAAACAAGAAATCATACCACCTAATAAACATGAAGAAGAAGAAGAAGAAGATAAAGAAACAACAAAAGCTATAAAAAAATGAAATCCAAACTAAAAATAGAACAGCAACGAACCATGATAAAACGATGGCAGGAAAAGCCCCTTCATGGTAAATACTGGACTAAACTAAACGCAAAAGAAATAGACAAAGAAAAATCCCAGCAATGGTTGAGAAGCTCAGGACTCAAAGCAGAGACAGAGGGATTTTTAATTACAGCACAAGACCAAAGCCTCCCCACCAGAAATTACCAAAAACATGTAATGAAAAGAAATATTACAAGTAACTGCAGAATATGTGGAGATGGACAAGAAACAATAAATCATATTATCTCTAGCTGCCAGTCCTGGCTAAGAAGGAATATATTCACAGACATGACAGAGTTGGAACTTACATACATTGGAAGCTATGCCAACATTATGGAATAACAACAGAAAAAATATGGTATAGGCACACACCAGAAAAGGTCACAGAAAACGAGAAAGCAACCATACTCTGGGATAGCCGATACACACAGATAGAGAAATTAAGGCCAACAGACCAGATATAGTTGTCAGAGACCATGAAGAAAAAAAGTGCTTTCTAATTGATGTATCAGTACCGGCAGATGACAACGTGTCTCTAAAAGAAATGGAGAAACTCTCAAAATACAAAGACCTGGAAATAGAGGTAACTAGAATGTGGAATCTGAAAACAGAAACAAGTCCTATCATAGTAGGTGCATTAGGCATGATAAAAAAATATTCAGACAAATACATAACAAAAACACCAAAACTTACAAACACATATAACATACAGAAAATTGCACTACTAGGCACTGCACACATCCTACGCAGAACACTTTCCATACAATAACCATCAGAGCATCATAACAAATCACAGCACATACCCAAGGCACACAGAGCTGCGCTCGGTAGTGAAGTGAAAGCACGCTATAAAAATAAAAATAAAATTACTAATAATAATAATAATAAGATAATAATATAATAATATGATAATAATAATAATAATAATAATAATAA
>NW_021836287.1:15000-24843 GCF_006345805.1 Octopus sinensis
CTCTGGTCATATATATATATATATATATATAATATATATATATTATATATATATATATATATATATATAGAGAGAGAGAGAGAGAGAGGAGAGGGTGGAGAGAGAGAGAGATAGATAGATAGATAGATAGATAGATAGATAGATAGATAGATAGATAGATAGATAGATAGATAGATAGTTAGATAGATAGCTGGAATTTACCAAAAACAGTCAAGGATAAAAAAACAGGTGTATTAGTTTAACGCTGGAGAAGGTGAGAAAGTGCTTTACGTTTCGAGCCTACGCTCTACAACTGAAAGGAGCACGAAAATTAAACAGAGAGAGAATATTTATTGGCTAGCTGTGAATCATGGTGATGTACACAGAGGTGGTCAGACAGGAGAGATAGGGAGAAGGGGAGATAATGATGTCGTGGTGATCCCAAAAGGAAGGTACTCGTGCGTGTGTATGTGAGAGCGTGTTTGTGCGTGTGGATAGGGGCTGGTGACCTTGACATGTGCGTGTGTGCATGTGTAATAAATTATACATATTATATTGTGGATACACAAGCCTTTAACTATCATTTAATTATGATGTCACTCATAGACTCAACTTTGTGACTTCTTACCATAGTACAGAAATACAAAAGCATATATGTGAGATCTCTTTTCCTATTTGTATTACCGTGTACATATAATATATATATATATATTATATGTGTGTGTATCTGTGTATTTTTATTTGTTTCAGTCATTTGAGCACCGCTTTTAGTCGAACAACTCGATCCCAGGACTCATTCTTTGTAAGCCTAGTACTTCTTCTATCGCTTCTTCGGCCGACCGCTAAGTTACGGGGACCTAAACACCTTAGCATCGGTTGTCAAACGATGGTGGGGGGACAAACACAGACACAAAAATATACTCGCACGCACGCACGCACGCACACACGCACACACATATGTATACGACTGGCTTCTTTCAGTGTCCGTCTAACAAATCCACTCACAAAGCTTTGGACGACCCGAGTCTATAGTATGAGACACTCTCCCAAGGTGCAACGCAGAGGGACTGAACCCGGAACCATGTGGTTGGTAAGCAGGCTACTTACCACACAACTATTCCTGTGCTTATATATATATTATGTTGTGTGTGTGTGTGGTATGTATATATATATATATATATATATATATGTGTGTATATATATACGTGTATATATATATATATATAGATATATATATATATATATAATATCTATATAGTAGAAATATGTTACGAAAAGAAAATATAAAATACACGTGGAAATGTAAGGGTGAAATATGAGAAATCAACGAAAATGCATATTGCAAATAGAAAAAGGCCATTATGACAGGTAACGACAAATATATACATTTAGATTGACTGAGGTAGTAATACGATTCATAAAAGTCACCGGTGTTGTTCAAACGATGAATAGCTTTGCGTAAACATTGGTTAGTTTTGTTCTCTTACTTTATTATCATCTTATAATCATCTCATATATGACTTTTATGACTCGTATTACTGCCTCAGTCAATCTAAATATATATATATATATATATATATATATATATATATAAGGTACAATAAATTCAGGTTGAATAGTTGATAAATGTAAGCACCTGTATGTGCTAGCTAGTAGCATAGGTGAGAGGATACGTGTATCAAATGAAATAAAATGAAAAACAGGACACAAAGGATGTCGCGGTACATATGTTTCGAGCTTCATAGAACAACCTATTCTTACATCAATGCATAATCGACATAATAGATAGTTCAAAGGCCCTCTTCAGCCGCATGCAATTGCTACACCAAAGACTTGTATGATATGGTATTATTTATAATGGTAGGTAAATCGAGTAATACTGGGAAAGTATGTTTGTAAATCTTCATAATCATAATTTTCATAATCAAATAGGCTTACATGGTATTATTAGACTCCAAAATATAGTCCATACCGTTTTCTCACTCAATATAGAGTGAATACAGGGTAACTTCCGGCTGGGTTTATTCTTTTTGTAAGGGAAGGAAAAAAAAGGAAGATTGGATGTTGAGAGAAAGAGAAAAAAGGAGAAAAGAGGGGAATGGGAGGAAACGTTAATGACGTTGGGATCACAAAAAAATATATATATAAATATAAATATAATTATAAAAGATTATAAAATATAATAAAAAGTAAAGATATAAAAATATAAATAAATAAAGATATAAAGAACGTCAGGTATAAGGTCATAAATTCTAGAAATGTATTGTGAAAGAGTAAAATGTACAAGAAATAATGAGTAAAAAATAAAAAAAAACAAAAATAAAGATAAAATGGGATAAAGATAAAAATAAAGATGAAAAGCTACAAGAGTATACAAAGCGGTCGTAAAGACAAAAGGATTAAGATAGAGAGATATAATGGGTCAAAGTTCTGAAGCTGTGGCGAGCGTCGTAAATTACTTTTAATTATCAGAGGGGGGAGTGATATATGATATAGTTTAGGCGAGTGGTCAGTTTATAGCAGTCCTACGTTACATGCTTTAAGCCTATCTTGTATGTGTGTACGTGTGTGTCTACATACTTACCCACTCTCACATATATAAACCTGTCTCCTGCAACTAGTGATATGTCCGGATGTAGGTATCATTACACATCCCATGTCGACCTCAAATCATATATATATATATATATATATATTATAATATATATTATATATATATATATATATATATATATATATATATATACATATACATACACATATACACACACAATATATATACATACATATACCTACACATACACGAACATATGCACACACATACATATGAATATATATATATATACACACACACATATATATATATATATAAATACACATACATGTATGCGTCTGTACATGTTCACACATACACACACCTGCGTACACATACCCATGCATACATATATGTATATGCACATATACATACACACACATATATGTATAGACATATATATATGCATATATTCACCCACAAACACAAAATATGCACACCCACTCATATACATACACATACACACACACACACACACATATATATATATACACATATACATATGTACACATGCACACATATATTCCCACATGCACATATATACATTCATATATACACACACATACACATGCACACATACATACACGTACATATAAATACATATACATATATACACACATACAAATGCACATATACTTACATGTATACACATATACACATATACACATATACAAACACATACATATAGCCCCACCTATATACACATACATATAGAAAAGTACACATATGCATACGCGACGTATCCATACATACAAGTATACGCACACATATGTCCTAATCTACATGCCGATACATTCTCGAATCTACAGGGTGACACGTGTAAATATAAACTACATATATGAAAAACTATATATATATATAAAACACTATATATATACACATATACATACACATAGACATACGTATGCATGCATATACATATACATATATACATACACATGCATATACACTTGGACATGCATACACATACACATGTGTAGACACCTACATATACACAGCCACATATAAATACACTTATATATACCCACACATACGCATATCTATACACGTATGTGTATCCCCATACACTCGTACAAAAAATACATAAAGGGAAATGCACGCACATACGTATACATACATATGTACACACACACACATATATATATATTATATACGCACACATACATGTGCACATATAGGTACATACATACACACATACATACAAACAAACACATGCATATGCATTCACACACTTACGCACACACATGCTAACACACAGGTACACATATATATACACACACATATATATACACACACACATATATACACATATACATATATACATGTGTGTGTGTACATTTCCGCCAGTACATACGTCCACACATGCGTACATGTAAATCTCGAAGAGTATAAATCCCCATACCTATACGGTCGAAGGTTCATTCATACACACACGCAGAAAAACACCACACCTTCTAAATATCTATCTTGAATACGGGGATCTAACATTTTAAATTAATTAGCAAGTAAATAATGAGTAAGGGTAAAGTAAACGGTAAAATTAGAAAAAAGAAAAAGTAAACAAAAAATTAAAAAAAGGAAAAATAAAAATAAAAATATGACGGGTTAATACCCAGAAACCCAAGTCTGCGTAAATCACGTAAGGCTAGAGATGGGAACGATGATTTCCTTTCGCAAATACTAAACGGACACAGGCCGTGTGTTGTTAGCCAGCTGGTGGACATGTCTTCCTCGTCCCCTATGGTTCCGTCACATTTAGGTTTCAAATATACTTCACAATTCCGTGCAACTACTGTTTACGTCTCGCTTGTATAAATATTCTTTAGTTCTTCAAAGCATTTCAGCTTGAAAGTTGCAGTCATGCTGGGTCACCACCGTTTATATACACACACAGAACACGCACACACCCATATACATATATATATGTTTCGTGTGTGTATATATTTTGTTTAAATATATACATATACGTATATATATATATATATATATATATATTATATATATATATATATATATATATATGTATATGTTATATATAATATATATATATATATATATATATATATTATATATATATATATATTGTGTGGGTGTGTATTGCACAAGTAGATTTATACACACACACAAGATTATTCATAAAGAATGAACAAATTTCATTCCGACCAATCTTGGCATAATCGGAAAACTTGGAGTGGCAACATGATTTTCTTAAAGATAGAAGTCAGGTAGTGGTAGCCAATGGAGCCATATGTAAGGAAATCCAAATAGTGAGTGGTGATTCACACAGCACTATTTTAAACCCACTACCAGTCATAGGGGTCTTCTCATAAATGCCATCAGCTGTTCAAATAGCTATCATTGCTAACTATACGGATGACATGAAAGTCTCTCAGAGAATACAGAACCCTGGAGACTTTGCGCGTTTGCAGCGGGAATTGGATGCAATATACAGGTGGGCAGAGAACAATGCAGTTTAACGATGGAACATTCCATGCACTGCATTACCAGCAGACGAAGCTGATTGAAAAATGCAAGCTGAATACACTGCCCCAGGAGGGATTGCAATCCCTATATCAACATCAATCGCGATCTGGGTATTAACATGAATAATGATTCGTCTTTTTCAGGTTAATATGACAAAGTTTGCAATAAATTACAGACGGATAGTTGAATGGAACCTTAGATTTTCAGAATAACAGAACAGGAATCCATGATAGTCCTCGGGAGGATATTAGTCTTCAGTCACTTAGGAACTACAAATGAGGGCAGCAACATCAAACTTTCTCAAATGCCACATATTAGATGTAACAAAATTAACTGGAGTGCCCCAGCATGACCGCAGCTCTTGAGCTGAAACCAATAAAATTAGACATGCTTACTACACCTTCCCTACTGGGACCAATCACTTCCTCGCACCTGTTTTAATGAGGATATAATTAATTTCATTTGTAACTTCCATATCATAGACTGTGTTGCGTGATATTAGTAATTATCTAAATATCTAGAATGCTTGTAGACTTCAATATATTTCTTTCAAATCTTCTGACATGCTGTAAAGCGATGCAGAGCACCGCGTTTGGACACCAAGTATATATACATACATACATACATATTATATATACACACATTTATACATACATACATATATAATATATATATATATATATATATATATATATATATATATATATACATATATAATTATTATATATATATATATATATACATATATATATATATACACATATATAGAGATAGATAGATCGCTAGATAGATAGATAGATAGATAGAGAGATAGATAGATAGATAGATAGATATTATATGGTAAAATGTGATCAAGAGAAATAGTAATCTTAAGATTATAAACCTGGAAAAGTACAGGACAATTTATTGCATCTGGTAAATTACAGCAGATGAACATTTTTATTTAAAATATTGCACTTAAGGATAAAATTACAAATATATTATTTATATCTTGAATATATTAGATTTTATTAAAACTAAAAATTCTATTACAAGTTATTTGTTATTACTTGTTACAGCTATGGGGAATAAAAATAAACTCAATTAAAATATTTTTTGCACTTAAAAAAATTCAATTTTTTCATTATTAATCAATAATTAGAAATTTGTAAATAGGTTATAAAAATTAATAGCAGTACATAATTATCTAGTACAATAAATAGACTAAGACGAAAATTAGTCATATATTAGAGTAAATCTAACTATAACAACAAATTCACAGCAACATTTGCCTAAGGTATTGCCAAGTCTTCACATTTTTGTCTTGACCTAATGCCTGTTTTTATATAAGGAATTTGCCTACCATATGTACTATTCTACTATTTTAACAAAATGATGGTACTTTTTTAATTATAATGTTACTTTGTAAATTAAAATCAAATTATCTTGAATATTCTAATTTTATCCTCAGCTGCAATATTTTAAGTAAAAATTTTCTTGATCTGTACATAACGTCCGTTGGGCAGCTAATTTCGACAACTATGCACAGTTTCTCTTCTCTATCCCAAATAATTAGATCAGGTTACACTGGGACATTCCACCAGTATTCCTTTTCATTATGAGTGGCTACTGCTTCTACCATAATGTGGGTTCGTATTTATTCGTCCTCGGTGTTATGTTTCCGTCGGGTTTCATTATAGAGTGCCCTATTTATGTATGTATTATGTATGTATGTATGTGTGTATGTATGTGTGTGTTTGTGTATGTATGTTTTTATCTATCTACTTATCTCTTTTTTCTGTGTGTGTGTTTGTGTATGTGCGTATTTATATAAATTGACGCATAATATATACATATATATGTGTAGGTGTGCGCGCGAGTTTGTATGTTTGTTTAGTAATTGTAGGCACACAAAGCAGCGATAACTCTGACATGTTTATGAACGATGAAATGAGCTGGAAACACTTTCAATCTTGAAAGTCACTCAAGGGAGAAAATCTGCTTATACGAGGTCTCACTAAAAAGTATCGGGAATGGTGCCTTAAAAAGAAAACTAACAGAACAGGCAACAATTCCGCATTTAATCTCCTTCAAAGCAATCCCCTTCTGAAGCCATTCATTCTAACAGGCCTCATTTCTGTTGATGGAAACATTCCAAGAACTCCTGCTTTGAGGCTAGGGCGCAGCTCATTCGTCGCATTCTCCTCGATTTCCTCGGCGTCTTGAAATCAAGTTGGGGTTTTTCATTGCAAAGACCGAACGCTGGCTTTGGAGTCGTAGGTATAGACCAACAATACATCTGCTGTTATAATCGTTTTCAAAGAGTTTTCTCCTTTCTGCAGACAATCCGATCTTCTTCTTGACCCGACCACACTCTATGTATCTTACTTGCAAGGACTGCTACAAACAATGGAAATGGGCGAGAAGGATATTACGCAATGGGCATGCGTCGCAGAATTTAAGATCTACCGTCCCAAACAACTTCACTTTGCATACTCTAAAACCGTTGCCATAGGAACAGTTTCTGCAACGCAGTCCGACAATGGCTTAGCAGTCCGACAATGGCTTAGCAGTCCGACAATGGCTTAGCAGGCCGAAACTTCGAAGTCCCTTTCAATAATACTCTTGTTTCAGAAGAGCAAATTTGTACACCACGATAGTATACTATAGTAACCCATCAGATGAATGTAAAATTCATTTTGTAACTGAACATGAAAATAAACTTTGGCAAAATATATTTAAGTATATAATTATAAAAATATGATTATAATTAAGGAGAAATGCTGGCGCCTATTCATTTTACAGATATGGTCACTTTTTATTCGCTAGACACTGAGATGATTATATCCCAAATTTATAAAAATATATGTATATATTATATATATATATATATATATATATATATATATATATATATATATATATTATATATATTATATTTACATTATATATATATATATATGTATATATATTTCACATATATTGATATTATATATATATATATATTTATATATATATACATATATATATATAAATATATATATATATATATTATAATATATTATATATATATATATTATATATATATATATATTAATACATGTATATAGAAATAGCAAGCGTTTCCTTCTCGCTCATGTCAATTCATAAGAGCCGGTTTCCCTGATTCAGTGGTGTATATATTTTCACACTTGGATGGGATGCCAGTCCTTCACATGATGACTCCTTTTGCCAGGTGAGTGGACTGAGCAACGTGAATCTAGGAATCGAAAGCACAACACTACGATTTTTGAGTCCAACACTCTAACCACTAAGCCACGCGCCTCCACTACAATATATGTATGTGTATACTTATACGATACATATATATATATATATAAAATCACATAAGGGTGAAAAAAATTGAATATTAATCAATAATAATATCAATTTAAAACACCAAGTGGCCTAGCGTAAAAAAAACCTGTGATACAGTAAAAATTATTAATACAAGTAATAAGAGAGGGACCACATGTGGTCACTCTAACGCTAGAAATAGATCCGCAAAGGGAATCACAACTAAAGAATTGTTCTCAAGCATTAATTCAACACGCCAAGAATGTAAGCGGGCAGGACAAATGAAAAATAACGAAAAAATGGATTAACTCTATACATTGTTTCATTTCTTCATGTTAATAGATTGTGTAATTTTACTTACAAATCATTTTCGAATAATCGGTAGAGTATATCAAAAATATAATTGCTGAACCGAACGCCAAAATCCATACGAAGCCGAGCAAATGCGAAACGGCACAGCCGATTATACTTGCAGTTACGTTCAATATCCTCATTCTTGGCGTGTTAGAAATACCGGATGTAAATACTACCCCAGTAATTTACTGCCGGTTTGAGAACATATTAATTCATAATTAAAATCACAATAAGGGTGATAAAATTTGAATATTAATTAATAATAACATCAATTTAAAACACCAAGTGGCCTAGCGTAAAAAACTGTGATACAGAAAAAATTATTAATACAGGTAATAAGAGAGGGACCACGTGTGGTCACTCTAACGCTAGAAATAGATCCGCAAAAGGAATCCACCATTAAAGAATTGTTCTCAAGCATTAATTCAATTAATGTTGAATTAATGCTTGAGAACAATTCTTTAGTGGTGGATTCCCTTTGCGGATCTATTTCTAGCGTTAGAGTGACCTCATGTGGTTTCTCTCTTATACTTGTTGGTATAATATATACATATCCTACGTATATATATATTATATACATACTTACATATATATATATGTATGTATATCAAATCGACTCACAAGGAATTGGTAAACCCGAGGGTAGACTAGAAGTCACTTGCCCAAGTTTCCTCGCAGTTGCGACTGAACCCTGGACAAAGTTATTGGGAAGTAAGTTTTTCCCACAGAGCACCTCTGCGCCTCTATGTGAACTCTATGTACGATTCGGTTGTTATATGATACGTACATACATATGTGCGTGTGTGCGTGTGTGTATGAGTGAGTGTGCGTATGTGTGCGTGCATGTGTGCGTGTTTATGTCGTGCATGTATCTATTCACATATGCACTGTATACATTTTTGTAATCACAAACGCCCACTTCCCTTCAGCCGACACCACGAATTTTAAATATGGCGTGCATGTTCACATGTTTTCGTATAATTAGTCAAAACTTTCAACTCGTTGCTTTCCTTCTCTATATAACCTTTTTATTTTATCCTCTTGTTCAACCAGAATTCTTTACGTAGGCTCCATTCCAAACACTTTCGATTTGGATTAGCACTTAGTATCCATAATCT
>NW_021836288.1:0-24955 GCF_006345805.1 Octopus sinensis
TTCAATTCTGGCCCCTTGGTAATGCATAATTCAAAGCATTTGGGTTAAATCCAATGTTAAGAATTTAAGCTGTAAGGGGTAATATGAAATAACATGTTATACTTCTTTAGTTGTGGATTTGAATTACTTTAAGAAAGATGTAACCTTCATTATTATTAAAGCAAAAATCCTGAAGAGATTCTACTCCTTACAGCTTAAATTCTTAACATTGGATTTAACCCAAATGCTTTGAATTATGCATTATCAAGGTGCCAGAATCAAAACATATGTAGGGTTTTTTGAGTCTTCTATTTTTTTTATTATTATTTGTATTTATATCTTAAAAACAAACTATGATGCAAATAAATTAACTTATACAGTCTTAACTCTCCATTTTCTTACATTATTAATTTTGCTTATAATAATCCATAACATATAGAAATTTTCTTCTAATGTGATGGAGATTATACCAGTGAAATTTTGGATTTATTAATTCTTAATGAGGATAAGATATCCTTGAGATGACTATATATATTATATATATATATATATATATATATACACACACATACACATATATGTATTTAAAAAACCTACAAAGAATGAAGCATTATCAGTGGTTTAGTTATCTTACTAATGCTTCAAATAGAGTGACACAACCCAATTGATGCACTTTGCAACATTCAAGGTTAAAATTGTTCTTCATTTGATCAACTAAAATGCCATAGAAAGAGATGACTTAAGTGCCTCACAATTCTTATTAAAGCCAGAATACTTCTACAAAAATTTATATATATGTATATGTACAGGGTTGTAAGAGGTATTTGAGGACATAATTGTTAGTTTTATGAAGCAACTTTAATCTAGTAAAACCCAAATGTAAATTCATGCTCCTATTATTGGTCTGAACACATGTTCATATTCTAGGAATCCATCTTCAGCTTCAATGATTGCTTCAATGCGAGCAAACTATTGACATACAGACACTGAATAGTCGTTATTCATTTTGAACATCACCTAGACAATGGCATCTTTCAGTGCAGCTATGGTATTGTGGGGATGTCAATTAGTCTCCCTTTCACCACCACTCCAAATGTAGAAGTCATAGGATTTAAATCTAATGAGTTTGGGGACCACACATTTTGTGTTTTATGATCATAAAGATTGTCTGGCATCTGTTCTTGGGTTATGTGGGTTTTGTGAGAAGGTTAAGTCTTGTTGAAACACATATGACCTTGCACTGTATTTAGTTTTAACAACTCCAGTAATTCTCAGACCCTGTGGAATGATGGGACCTTCATTACTCATCACTCCTAAAACTATCTTGGTTGCTGGAAACTTATTGTACACTCTGAGGACATCAGAAGGATCTGCATATAACTATCTGTCAATTTTCCATTAGACTTTTGGTCTTGGTTGAAGTTTTCCTCATAAGGGAGGAACCAAAACATGCCATGTTTATGAGTTTTTAACCTTGTTAAATAAATGCTCAGTATAAATCAAACAGTTTTTGGATGTTTTTGCAGACATGAATTGGCCTTTCCTCAGTACACATGACTTGTATGTAATGTCCTCATGTGCCACAGTTCTGATAGTCCTCTCTGACACCTGAAAATTTTTAGTGAGGCCCTCATAGATTTTCATAGATCATGAATTGCTGTACCATCATAGTGTCCAAACATTTAGAATATTCTTTTCTCTTTGGTATAGTTAAAACATTCCCATCAGAGGCCTCCAATTCCATCTGAACAAAAGTACAAAAGATCTTGCAATATTTAGAAAGTTGGCAATTTTGAAATCGCTATGTTCTGCATGGCAACAATGACTGCATGTCTTTCCATTTCTTGTGTTAACATTTTATCTGTGATGAGGAATCTGAAAGAAATAAAACCTTTTGATATGATGAGAGTAATATGCTGATAATGTGTGTGTTTTACAAGCCAATGTAACCTCTTCATGGCCACTCAACCTGCTGGAAATTCCCTCAAATCACACACTACCTTAAAAATAAGCAAAGTTCACATTAGATAATGTAGTGCTAGAAATCCCTACAAAGTACAGCTAGAATGTCTTTAAACTTTTGTTTGCTACCCAGGGGCTAAACAGCAATATTTTTTTACATGTGTGTGTGTGTGTGTGAGAGAGAGAGAGAGTGAAAGAGAAACAATACAATTGCCAACAATCAAATTGTTTCAATTAACTCAAACAAACATTCATCTTCAGCAGTTGAGGCAAAATGTGTTATATCCTTGCCTTTCCATACTGGCATGCATTGACTGATTGTTACTGCCAGAGTCACTTCCTATTTGGAGCTACTGCCTTCTCCAGACAGGATAAACACCACATCTTTCTTGTCTGTTCTATTTTAGGTGTGGTTTCTATGGTTGGACATCCTTCCTAACACTGATAATTTTACTGAGTCTACTGGGTGCACTTTATTGTGACATCAACACTAGAGGAGTTGCCTTGTCCATGGCAAGACAAAATGGTTCTCTTTGTCCTACATTGGCTCCATTCATTCAAGGTAACTTGACCATGAATGTAATTAAAGCGAAAGAACCTGAGTGAGATGATAATTGAAAAGAGGGGAGGATGAGAGTAACAGAAGCTAGATGATGAAAAAAAGGAGGGGACAGTAAAAGAGAATGGGAGAGAAAGTGATAGACAGCTACATGTAGGAGATAGAGTAGACAACAGTATTATTGTGGAAAGAAAGAATATGAGAGGGAGTACAGGAAATGAGAGAATTTCCAAGCATTAGAACTTGCTTGGGCTGGGTTCTTCCTGTCAACATCACAGTTATAAAATATAAAACAAAAATATTTAAAAAATGGTTTTCAGTTTAACTTACGAGGGGCGTTCAATAAGTAATGCCCCTGACCCACTTCCCATAGCAGTAGAGCAACGGAACTTGGCACAGTTATTAGTCTTTTTCTACATAGGAACCACTCAGAGTTACACATTTCTCCCATCGTTTGATGCAACTCTGGAGACCGTTTTTGTAGAAGACCCCAGCTTGGTCCTCCAACCACGACGTGACTTCAGAAATAAAGGCTGCATCATCTGGGAAATGCTTTCCTTTCAAAAACAACTTCATGGCTGGGAAGAGGTGAAAATCAGAGGGTGCAAGGTCAGGGAGTAGGAGGATGGGGGAGGAGTTCATAGCCGCGCTCCGCCTGTGCTTCTGATCTGGCAACACCACGAGTTGTGGTAGACCGGAGCGTTGTCCTGCAGGAGGAGGATGCCTTTGCTGATCTTGCCCCGCCTCTTGATTTTGATAGCTTCTCTTAATTCCTCAAAAGTGAAGCATAATAGGCTCCTGTAATTGTGGTACCCTTTGCCAGGAAATCTGTCGTCACTACTCGTCCTGGTCCCAGAAGACTGTGAGCATGACCTTGCCAGCGGAGGGCTGCACCGTTGCCTTCTTTGGAGGAGGTGAGTCACGGTGCTTCCACTGCATTGACTGGGCTTGTGGTCTTGTGGATCAGTGATGGACCCAGGTTTCATCCTGTGTAATCATCTTTTGAAAAATTTTGACTCATCTTCTTGGCACATCTCCAAATTCAACCTCGAGCACTCGACGCGTTCTTACTTCTGGAAAGGTGTGAGCAACCTGGGAATCCATCTGGCAGACACCTTTTGCATATGCAAATGGTCATGAATGATAGTTTCCACAGACCCGGTACTAAACTTGACCTCATGGGCTATTTGGCGAATAGTTATGCGTCGATCTTCCAAAATGGCAGCCTCAACTTGACGGACAGATGCCTCATCAATGGCAGAAGGGGGGGGGGGCGACCAGATCTGGGAGCTGTTTCCACAGAGTTCCAACCATGTTTGAATTCATGTTGCAAGCGTTTTACAAGGTCATATGATGGGGCATCATCACCATAAGTTACTTTCATTTCATCAAAAGCCTCCCGTGGTGTGCGTCCTTTCAAATACAAAAAACGGATCACTGCTTGACACTCAACAGGCTCCATTTCACACATGACTCAGTTCAAACACCTGTATATCAGAAACCACAATTAGTTCAGAGCTGTAATTTGCCACCTAATCTATAGAGATATAAGTAATTGCACATGTAAATTTTCAGCTAGATCAAACAACTGCAAGTGGGTCAGAGGCATTACTTATTGAACGCCCCTCGTAGAGTATGATAAATTTCCTGTGAAGCAATTTTCCAAGTATTTCTGTATGTTTAACCAAAACAATATCAATTTGACCATCTGAGTATTTGTTTGATACAAGCATAGTGATGAGTAGCATCGATTGGTTTAACATGATCAAATTTAGTTCATATTTACTGTTGGGATTTAACTATCCCATTGACATACAACACTAAAAGTTTGTCAACAGAATAATGTGGCTGAAAAAATGTTTCAACTTTTGTTGATGCTTCTGTATTTTACTGCAGAAAGATGTACTTCTTAATACTCTGGTTGACCTTGGGAAAAGAATTATTTTTGAATTTGTGATGAATAAATGTTAATGAGAAACAATTTCCTTAGATCAAATTGTTTATTTAGCTTAACCATCCATCTTAGTGTTCAGAGCATGAGTAAGCCTATTATTTTTATTATAAATGGTAGTTGCCAGCTTGCCTTTGATCAAAGTATACTATAAGTAACTTGGAACAGCAGATAGCCAAAAATATTCCTGACTTTTTTTCTATATCTAAAGTGAGTGAATTTTTGTAGAAGAAACATAAAGAGAACAGTGAGCCTATGATTTACATATTAAGCCAGTGAATCATTGTTGACATTGTTGTAGCTGTAGAAAAGGTACAGAGAATAAACATGAGTCTGTGGTTTACATGTAATCTATTGGTGAGTGAGTATTTACCAATCAGCTGAATGGTCTTGTTTTGTATTGGTTACTATTTTACTAGATGCAAGTGTCTGTATAGACTGTATAGTCTATAAGGTTAGTGTATTTCACAGCAATACTGTCCCATATATGCGATCTATACTCTAAGAATGTTAAGAGAAATTATCAGCTGATGTAGTGTTCTCTTCAGATGTTACCTAAAAGTTGTAACGTATTTTGTTGAAAGCATCCTAGGAAAAAAAATTTTCTCTCGTGAAGTGGTGTTTTTCTGGAATAGTAGTGTAAGTAGGAAAGATCTCCTTACATCAGTTATATCATCTTTTGATGAAAGTGTTTACAACAAAGTTATAAATATATTTTTATATCCTGAAACTAGAGTAGAATCTGTTAAATATACCCAAGTGTCAGAAGGTGGGTGTAACATTTTGGGTATTTCATATGTGGTACGATTTGTACATTTCTTTGTTGTTGGTTCAGGTATTTGATGTATTTTAAAACAGATCCTACCCCCAACTGTTCTTGCTATATGAAATAACCACCAATTTCTCTAGTAATATTCTGGATTCCTGCCAACAACAACAGCAGCAGTCTGATACCTTATTAGAATTCTACTTCTGAAGCAAACAAACTTTTTCTTATATTTTATAAACTATGTTTTATTTTTTTCAGTATTGCCTGTTGCTAATTAAACAATATGATCATTAATTAACATTTCAGATTTATCTTTAATGATTTTTTTTTAACATCTATTCTTGTATCATTTCTTTTGTTGTTGCTTTTTTGTGTGTGTACATGTGTTTGTCGTTGTTGTTGCCTATGGTTGGTTTCGTTCTATGGTAGCAACTATTCAACTGTGAAGTGAAACTGCTTTGGTTTTTTTAACCAATTTTAGAAGTGTGCATCTGCTGTCTGAAGTAAGCAATATGTGTTTTGCTCATTAGTTACAGACACTTGCATCTAGTACAATAGTAGCCAATACCAAAACATGTGAAGGATTTAACATAAAAAGCATTGATATGCACGTGCATATATACACTCGTACAAACTTCAACTTTTAACTTTGCCTTTTCAAACATATGTGTTCATGCACTCACATTCAGATGTTTTTTGAATCACAATTTGAAATACTGCTGTACTCTACATCAGTGCTTCTCAAACCATCTGATGTGGCATACCGGCAGTTTTTTTTTCCAATGTGCCAGGGACCAGTAATATTTCTTAGTAATATTAATTTATACTGGAAGCAATATATATAATGAATATAATAAAAGTTGACAATTTTCTTTATTTTATATTTATTTTGTAAACAAATAGGCGCTGGAGTGGCTGTGTGATAAGTAGCTTGCTTACCAATCACACGGTTCTGGGTTTAGTCCCACTGCGTGGTACCTTGGGCAAGTGTCTTCTACTATAGCCTCGGGCCGACTAAAGCCTTGTGAGTGGATTTGGTAGCTGAAAACTGAAAGAAGCCTGTTGTATATATGTATATATGTATGTGTGTGTGTTTGCCCCCCCCCCCCCCAACATCATTTAACAACCAATGCTGGTGTGTTTACATCCCCGTAATTTAGCGGTTCGACATAAAAGACTGATAGAATAAGTACTAGGCTTACAAAAAATAAGTTCTAGGGTCGATTTGCTCGACTAAAAGGTGGTGCTCCAGCATGGCCGCAGTCAAATGACTGAAGCAAGTAAAAGAGTAAATAATACAATATTACGTAAGCATTTTAGGTTTCTTTCTTTTCTGGAAACTTGCCACGTACCAGGATCTGGTGGCTTGCAGACCAGCACCAGTCCATGGACCACTACTTTCAGTAACATTGCTCTACATAATCTCTTGTGTTATACAGGTTCCCAGCCATTCTTAACTTAAACGTACACACACACACACACACACACACACACACACACACACACACACACACTCTCTCTCTCTCTTTCTGTGGACGCATGCTTGAGCCAACTGTGTTCACTGCTTTATAACAAATTATTGAGGGAACTTCTAAGTAGTTGTTCAATTTACTAGAAATAGCAGCCAAATCTTCCTAAAAACATACTGAAGAATGTAGTCCAGAAAAAAATTAAGGATTGCTCATTGCTGGGATGCCTTTCATCATACATTTGCTCATTCAGGACCTATCTAGTAATAGATAACAACTGGTTGTAGCACTTGATAATCTTTTAACCTTTCATTGTGTGTGCATATGATAAGTGTTCTCTATAGAAAAATGTTAGCCTTGAACTGTCAAATGAATTTGTTTACAGATCCATTTATCTGGCTCATTGTTTACTCAAATACATTCCCTTGTTGCTGTTGTTATCATCGTCACAAAAAACATTGTTATCTATCTATACACTCACAACTCTGGTATTTTTCTGTCTGTAGCTCACTGACTAGTCTCATAGATTATAAGAATCCTTCCAATGATATTTCAAGTAATCATTGTTACCAATTAACTAAATTTTAAGTTATTAAATCAGTGAATTGATGACAATTGGGATAGTGAGGTGATAATAATAATAATGATGACAGTAGTCATCAACTTCTTCATTAACAAACACTTAATTACATTATAGCGGTGGAGGCAGGTGTATATACTTATTGAGACAGTTGTTGATGCCTCAAATTTGCATTTTCTTATCATAGTAGAAATTCTGTTTTTATCAATCAACACTTAGCAACGCAGTCCCTACTTGGTATTTGACAGACTGAGCTACAGACACAGAAAAATACCAGAGTTGTGAGTGTATAGATAGATAATGTTTTTGTGATAACAACAACAACAAGGGGTTATGTTTGAGTAAACAATGAGCCAGATAAATAGATCTGAAAACAAATAAATTTGACAGCAAATTTCCATAAAATTACACCTAACAATCTTAAAAAAGAATGCTGTATTAGACTAATGTATTCCCTGAAATACAGAAAGATAAGATGGTCATAGCTGTTCAATCAAGGTTCACATGTTCTACATAACAATAGAGTTGGAGATATTAATGGTTGCGTTTTAATTTATTTTTTTAATAATAGATCTATGTGCAAGAAGGGGCTGTATCATGGCTTTTACAGGGCCTCTAATTTAGGTAAAAATCTATAAGACTTCAAAGACTAGTGAGATCTACAAGAAGGAGCTGTGATATGGTTTTCCAGGACCTCAAAAACTGATTAATCTTGAGGAAAGAGCTATGCCAAACATTTACAGACCCTCAAAGATTTGTTGAATAGAGGGTAAGATCTGGAGGAAGGGGCTGGGCATGGCTTTTACAGACCTTCTAATACTTGTGAGATCAATGTGGTTAATGTTCTTGTATAATCACAGACAGACATTCCACAGGGATCATATTCTGGAGACAAAAGAAGTGGTTGATGAAAGAGCTCATAATATGAACATAATTTGGGTGACAAGAAGAGGAAAGACTAATGAGTTGGAGGTAGCATGAGACCAGCAGGCTCCAAGTAAGTCTATTATTGTAGTGGTAGAAAAAGCAGGATGATGAGACATGTCTATGGGTCAGCTTAGAATGTGTTTTTTTTCTTCTTTTTAAATATCCTCATGTCATCTAGATAATGTGTTTACAAGCAGTACTAACCCTTGTGAGTATTATCTGAGTTTTATGAAAGGTTAATACTTGTTAGAAGTATTGATGTTGCAGAAAAAATCCAAAAGTCCAGTTTTTTGAAATGTTTCAAAACTAATAATAATAATTGTTTCAAATTTTAATGCAAGGTCAACAATTTTATGGAGAGAGTGTTGATTACATCAACCCTAAAAGGATGAAAGGCAAAGTTGACCTTAGCAAGCACAGAGCATAAAGAGCTAGAAAAAATGCTGCCAAGCATTTTGTCTGGAGCACTGATAATTCTGCCAGCTAACCACTTGACTAATGCTGCTTTTACTACTTCTTCTACTACTACTACTACTACTACTAATAATAATAATAATGATGTTGATTATGATGATGACGACGACGACAATTATGTTTATTGGAGGACAATATCAAAGGATGAGTTACAACACACACACACAAAAAGATGGTCACTCCTGTCAATTTCAGTGTAAGGGAATGGGCTGAAATTAATAACTGCATTGTTTCTTTTCTAGTAAACTGACATCTGACTGTTCAAAGAAGACTTCAAAAGTAACTAGTAATGACTTCTCTTGAAAATGAACAAAATTTGGCATTGTGATGTATACAAGTACCTGCAGAAAAATCTTTAGCCCACAAAGTCATTCATGCTTACATGGTTGCTACAGTAGGAGATAACAACAGTACAACAGTGGGCAGCTGAATTTTGGAGGGGAAGGGAGAGACTTGAAGATGACCTATTGTCTGGATGTCTTGTAACTGCCGCCACCAAGGAAAACATCGATCATGTTCCCCACATTGTGATGGATGACAGGCAACTGACTATAAATCAAATAGCCAATGCTCTTAGCATATCCCATGAGAGAGTTGAGAATATTCTGCACAATGAACTTGACATGAAAGTTTCTGTTCGGTGGGTGCTGCCGCTTATGACATCTAATCAAAAGCACACCAAGTTGATCACATCACATTTCCTTGAATGTTTCCTAACCCAGAGTGAGTGTTAGGTTCATCACTTTGAAGCAGAGACAAGAGGCAATCCATGCAGTGGAAACACCTCTTCTCACCTGCTCCAAAGAAGGCCAAGGTCATTTTATCTGTAGGGAAGGTGACAGCCTCTGTTTTTGG
The DNA here is from genome assembly GCF_006345805.1 of Octopus sinensis. Lineage (NCBI taxonomy): Eukaryota > Metazoa > Mollusca > Cephalopoda > Octopoda > Octopodidae > Octopus > Octopus sinensis. The sequence goes on from NW_021836288.1 coordinate 9,526, forward strand.
GGGATGCAAAAGGTATTGTGTTTATTGAGTATCTTCAAAAGGACCACACCATCAATAGAGACTACTGTTGCAACTTGCTGAGGCAGTAACAAAAGGTTATCAAACTAAATGTCCAGGAAAGCTGACAAAAAGGGTCTTGTTTCATCAAGACAATGCTCCAGCACACAAGTCCTTGGTTCCAATGGCTGCTGTGCATGACTGACTTTGAACTGGTTGATCATGCTCACTGCACTCCTGATTTGACCTCATCTGACTGTCATCTGTTCCTTAACATGAAAAACACTTGATTGGGAACCTATATGGCAGTAATGATGATGTCATATCTGCTGTTGATGACTTTTTGACCAACAGGATGAAAGCTTCGTCACCAACGGAATCCAAGCACTGCAACATCTATGGAAGAAGTATGAGGGTTGCAAGGGGTCTATGTTTAAAAATAAACCTCGTTTGATCACATTCCATGAGAGTATCTTGTAATGACAATGTTATTTTATTGAATTTATTATTTTCAAAATTAACTGAAACAAAGACAGGGAATTTCAAAAGAAATATGGTAACAAATGGGTTAATCTAGTGGTTAATCTTTATTGTTTAACACCTTTCATACTCACTTACAATCTTAACTCACAATATAAACACTCAACTAATTATACATTAAATTAAATCATATTGCTTATTTCTATTTTTATATTTTCTTCATTATAATATTTCACCTAAATTAGATTAATTATATAGGTGATCTTCTCAACAACAAGTGCTACAGACTAAAAATAAATATAAAGCTATCAGTTAATCCAAATCTAAAATATCTAAGACTCTTTGACAAATACCTTGCAGTATTTCTTTTATGTTCTAAATTCAAATCCTTCTCAGTTCAGTTTTGTCTTTCATCCTTCCAAAGTCAAGAAAATATTGGGAATTTGCTTTGCAATCACATAGTTCAAGATTCAGTTCCACCATGCAGCACCTTGGACAAATGCCTTCTGCAATAACCTTGGGTTGACCCAAACCTTATAAGTGGAAATGGATAAGCAGATACAATGGTGATGCCTGTCAGATGGATTATACTTGTTCATAGATGGTAAATTTAGTTTGCTATTCAGGTTAATACCATTACCTGGCCTTTGCATATCTTTAGCAGGATCAACAAAATTAAGATCAGGTCTCTGGTCATCAGAAAAGCCTATAAGTTATGATCTCTTTCACCTTGTCTCTCACCAGTGACAGAGTCCTGACAAAAGGTTATATTTGTTGCCCTTCATTCTATAACTACACCCCAAACAACTCTGTAGAATTCATTATATTTTTTTGTCACTGTAGTCTACAGATCATATATGACATGCAGTACACTGGCTGACAAAGGTAATGGCTGTATCTCAGCACAGTCTGTATTAATTGTTAGCATTGAATGCAACATTCTTAGTTTGTATCTTACTTTATTAGATTGTTTTTTTTTTAATCATCTAACAAGTATTTGAGAGTTTGAATTATTAGTTTATTTCATTCAACCAGTTCTTCAATTCATTTGCTATCCATTTCACGAAATGCCTTTGATATTATTAATTTGATCTCAAGTACATCAACCAAGTGTTTTGACTTTAAAGACTTGATAAAAATGCTTTTAGTTTTCTGTTTTGTTCTGATCATTTTAATAGGTTTTTTTTAGTTGTTGGAGAATTTCTGCAAGTTCATCAGCCCCAATTTCAGGCCTCTTCCTATGGATTACTGTGTATGGAGCACAGTTGAAAAAGACATTAACTACTCTGCATACAACACCAAAGTTGAGTTGGTAGCCAAGATCAATGGGGGGTATTCAAAGATCTTCGTAGAGACACTGTGAGGCATGCATGTGCCAGGTTCTGGAGCCATCTTGAGGCCTTACAGAAGCTAAGGGCAGCTACTTTGAGTAAACTATTATCACCTGTTATTATTTTCACATTTGGATGAAATATTATGTTTCCATTTCCTTTTATGTAAACTGTCCATTCCAAACATCGAAAAATATCCCCCCCCACCTCTTAGCAAAGAAAACTGGGTGTAAACAAGCAAAAGGAAGGTAACTAAAAAGCTATAAATGTATGTGCACGTGTGGGTGTAATCATTTTGATTGTGACAACTTATTCAATACATTTTGTATTAAGTTTTTTCTCATCAGTAAATGTTCTGTTGTTACTCTTAAGATTTCTTTAATTATACACACACACACATAAAGATATATAGGGTGGGCAGAAGTCACACACTAAAGCCTTTAACATTTTATTTATATTCCATTATTATTATTATTATTCATTTTCTTCACCATGTACAAGTACGTGTGTATTCATCATTATTTTATTTCTTTTATTCAATTTCAGAAAAACTGAAGCATGTCTTTGATAATTCTAGAATGTATTGAACTTATTTTGTGTGTTGCTTTTAGACCATCAAGCATATATATATATATATATATATATTCCTGAAGAGAAAGACACAATATGGTCCCATTATTCAATCGGATTTTGGTAATTTGTGCCTTTCGAAACACGTGTAGAATGAAATAAAACGATTTCTGTTCAATCTGCGTTCAGCTCCATTTCTTCAATTCACCAATAATGTTTTATATATATATATATATATATATATATCATCATTACAATCACTGTCATCACTTAACGTCCATTTTCCATGCTGGCATGGGTTGGATAGTTTCACAGGAACTGACCAGCTGAAGAATTGCCCAAACTCCATGTCTGTTTTACAGAGTGTACTGGGTGCTTTTACACAGCATTGGCTTGGGTGTTTTATGTAGCACCGCACATGTATTTTTCACAGGGCATCAGCACCCAGGAGCCCATAAGATTAGGATCACTCAGCTGATGAGGGATGTAAGGGACATGCCTGCTGGCAAAGGTTTTACTTAGCTTGTCATATCTTCTCAAGGACAACAAACCACCAGAATTCTCAATCTAAACCATCAAGAAGCATCCATTTCACTTGTTCTATTTATAATACACTGTCATTTAAACCTTCTTCATTCTGTTATTGCTTTTTTTCATTGATTATTGAAGAGGAGGAGGGTCCCTACTCACCATACATTGTGAATGTAGGTGGTAGTTTTAAGATTTGTCTTGCATTTACATTATAAATCATATGTAATTATGTAGTTTTTCACAATCACTAGTTTAAACTGATCTTGTTTTTTTTTGGTGGGGGTCTTTTTATTTATATCATTTTCAAAACATAAACACTTGATTGTTTGATCATTCTATTACATCTGTAGGATGTTAACTTCAACTCAATAAGCCCTTATAGTCTTCTGTTGTGTCTCATTAAGTAAAAAATAATTAAAGAGACAACAAGTTTTGTGACCTGTTTCAATTCATAGTAATATTGTAATGCTTTTTCAATAAGCACCCTTTGGAAAGGCATGCATATCTTGAATTCCAGTTCTTTATTTTCATGCCAGTAAGACTAGATACCTATGAATGACTATCTATTGCAATAGATTGTGATATAAATATAAATATATCCCTCATACTTTACCGCAGTTGGTCACATTTTTATCTGTCTGTTTTGTTCAGGCAATATCTCAACTGTGAAAACTGGAGAAAATAAAGTGTTTTGTGAAAGGACTCGGTGTCTTAAACAAGAATAGAACATCAGACCTGTAGGCTAGAAAGTAGTATAAGCAATATGCTAATCAAAACAGAAATCAAGACTGTGGAAACATGTGGATTCCTCTATTGAGTTTATGTATCAGGGTTGATATATGATTCATTGGCCCAGTCAACTACTGAACCAATGTAATTGATTATATCCTCCCCTAAACTTGAGGTCTTGTGCAAATATTAGAAGTCAATATTATAGAAAATGGCTGGAGATAATTAATTTACAGTGTTTATTTCCATCACTGTGTTTTAAGTTCACCACACCGGTTACCTTCACTATTTGCTATTGTAGACTAAATATGATAATTACCACTCAGATGCTGAGGAAGACTAAGAAGGCACCTGGCTCACTGGTGAGAGCATTGATTTCCATTTGTGATGAAGTAAAAGAAACTTTATTTCTTTTTTATGGTAGACACGAGTGGAGTGAGAATGAGGTTATATAATGTTTCTGCATTTCTTGAAAGCATTTCAGTTAATTAACAATTTCTAACCATATTCTATGGCACATACCACCATTTTGTAAAACATCTATATTTTTATATTTCATATTTTATCCCCTTATTCCACTCTTCCTATATCTTTGTTGTCCATACCTTTATACTTATGTATCTGGTGCTCATGTCCCTATTGCTCATCTTTCAATCACTCCCATCTCAGTCATACTGTACAATGCCACCAGAGTAACTAAGGATGGTAGTGGATTTCATTCACCATACATTGCTTCCAGTGTAATCTGGGATGCAAACTGACCCTATCACCAACAATTCAACCAATCTCCCTCTCATCATTTCACCCTAGTTCTTTACCTATCTTGAAGCCTATGCATAAGAGACCTTATCATATATACATGTACCCCATACATCTACCTAAACTCTTCAAATGGTTTTTGGTATTGAAATCTACCACCATTTATCCTCTACTTGCTACCTATCACTCTCTCTCTTTCTCTTTCTCCATTGTCCTTTCTAGTGCTGATGTCACAATAAAATGTGCCCAGTACACTTAGGAGTTGGGAGGCCCCTTTAGTTTTGTTAAAGGCAGAACAGCCTCTCTAGTATTGGTGTCGTGGAAAATGCGCCTAGTATGCTCCGGGAAGTGGTTGGTGTTTGGAAGGACATCCAGTCATTGAAACCAAACCAAAAACAAATACTTACAAGCAAGATGTGGTCCTCTAACACATGCCAGCTTGTAAAGCAGACATAAATATGGCATGACTGTGTAGGTGCAGGTATGGCTGTGTGGTAAAGAAGTTTGCTTTGCAACTGCATGGTTTTGGATTCAGTCCTCCTGTACAACACCTTGGACAAGTGTCTTCTGCTATAGCCCCAAGTTGGCCAATACCTTGTGAGTAAATATGGTTGATGTATACTGCAGAAAGCCCATTACATGTGTGTGTGTGTGTGTGTGTGTGTGTGCATGAAAATTTTCAACCTATGGCTTCATTGAGGTGAGCCAGTTGTGTTGTTTGTATTCCTTGTTGACATTATATCTGATCGCTATCCCTTACTTGCGATAAGTAAAGTTGGTGACAAGAAGAGCATTCAATAGTAAAATCCTGTTTCAAATACCTCCCCATACCTTCCCAGCAAAGGAAAAGAGACAAATATTAAACAAATGAAAGAATGAATTACATATGTATATCTTTCAGTCACAAAAACAGCAAACCAGAATGCAGTGATATTAATAAGCAAACCAGCGAATCAAAAGTGGGTCACAGACTCCCAAATAGGGCAAGAGAAGCCTTGTATTTCTAGCAAACATAGTAGAACAATAAATGCGTTGAGTGGAGTAGTCTCTCTTAGTCATGTTGACATTATTTTAGAGAAAATTTAGTCTATTTCCTTTTAATGTCACTTAATAATTGCTAAGTGAAGTTCACAAGCAAGTGACACATTGCCTCCACTAGAGAGAATTTAATCTTGGAAAGGATGTCCTACTAACTATAGCGATATCCTAGCTTTTCCATTTAAATTGCTCTATATATAGACATAACTGTGAGGGCATCAGTATCAATGACTCATTCTCTTAGTATATATGCTTTGTCTCTTTAAGTTGAAGAATCTCTTTAGCACTTGAGGTGATTTATAGGTACACATATTGTCAATTTTACAAGTTTGTAACTTATATTAATTCACTTGTTTTGATCTGATGGCACAAACTTTTTTATTTTTTTGGTTCATAAACATTTCTAGAGAAGTTCATCAATGGATATTTTTAATTAGAATAAGGGTAAAATATTGATGTGAGAGGTCCCGACACCTGATCTACATTACCAGTTCAAATAACAAATCTAATGAAATACCATTCATACGCTGATTTGTTTCACTCGCCCCTACTCTGCAAAATATTCCTTTTTTGGTGTGGCTTGCTATTATGATTCCATTAATGTAGCAATCAGTTGAGAGCTAAACTTTAAATGTTCGAACATTTAATCTGCATCTGAGTTGCAGATTTATTTGGCATCTCTCCAGATTTGATAAAATTACTGACACAAAATATCAGTTTTAATCTCTCTGTGATTAAACTCTATTTAGGTCTGTTGATGACAGTGTGAGTTAATTAGGAGTCTCTTTGAGCTTTTGATGATTAGAGAGTAGTTATTTAATTGAAAGTTTCACTTTGTTCATATCTGTGTGTGTGTGTTTTATTAATGTATTAATACCATAATCTCTCAACCATTATAATGGTTAACCATGTGAAAATTAATCAATTTTATCACCAATTTAATATCATGCTTTCATACATGCACAAAATACCAATGTTTCTGAATATGATAATCCCTCTGTTGTGAAGAAGTGTGAGAAAGAGAGACTAGTTACCTCGTAAATAATATTATCACTATATAGTTTAAATGTAACTATTTCTGTTTAAATCTTTCAGTAATCATGATTAGTCAAATCAGTTGGTTTTCTTTTTATTACTAATCCTCTCTCAATGACATGGAACTGTCAGTATTTAAGTGATATATAATGAGTTCATCAGTTCGAGAAAGAAATTATTACCACTGACTGCTAGAACCAACATCCAAGAAAGGCGAGACATAAGTAATTGATAGAGACCATTTATCTCATGACACATTTCCAGACAGCTTTTTGTGGATCAATATACTGAATAAGATGGGGATTCCATAATGGAAATGCAAGCTGTAAGTTTTGATAGTCCATAGTCACATATAATTTTTAAGGTGAATGACTGAGAAAAGTCTTATTGAATGATGTCATGATGTTATATGAGCAAGAGAGGCATGCATACTAGAGACATTGACAACAGAGACATGTACAGCAAAATAAGAGAGGTGTGAGTGATAGTGTAGATAAACAGGAAGCTATCAAAGAGGACAATGATGTATCTGAGCATTGGGTTCATCAGTTTCCATCCAGTCTCCTCGGTTGATGTTTGTGCTGAAAGTGACTTTGGAGTCCAAGTTGGTGGTGAAAGAGTCGGGGATGTTGAAGATGCTCCTTTCTTCTCCTGTGTTTTTCCTCCTCATTCTGTTGTCTGTTCTGCTCGAAGGAGCTGGCTCCATTGCGGATAGCAGTCCTCCAGGCTGTCCTATCCATGAGGATAGCTGGATGTTAGCTTGATCCAAGGTCCATTTGAGCTCATCTGTCAAATGGAATTTCGGACCTCCTCTGGGTTTTGTTCTAATTGCAAGTTCTCCATAGAGCATGATCATTGGGAGACGAGGGCTCCATATTCTGGATGTGACCTGCCCAGCAGAGACAATGGCAAAGAATGGTAGCTTTGACAATTGGTAGTGAAGCGTGGCGAAGAACCTCATTGTTGGTAATGTGATTTTCCCATTGTATATTCACGATCTGTCATAGCTTCAATTGCTGGAAGTATTCAAGGAGCTTGAAGTTGCAGCAGTACAACAACCAAGTCTCACAAGTGTAGAGTAGAGTTGACAGGACAATGACGTGGAAGACCATGATCTTTGTCCGGATGGTCAGCGCGTGATTGAAGAATACATGTTGGCTGAATCTGCCAAAGGTGGAGTGGCCCACCCCAATCCTGTTCTCCATGACCTTTTCACACGTGGGGGGGGGGTCTTTGAAAGGATACTTCCAAGGTATATGAAGTGTTCAACTTCTAGGGGTTGGCCATTGATGCTAATGTTTGTGGGTGGACCGTTCTGGCCTTGTGCTGGTTGGCTTGGAGTGGCATTGTCATTGGCATACTGCATCTCATAGACTGAGATGGCGAAGGTACTCATCTTTGTGTGGAAACGTGTGAGATTGAAGAGTCTGCCATCCAAGCAATAGCACATGTTGATGGAGGGATTTCATTGAATATGGCAGCCATGTACAAAGAGAAACAGATTGGTGTCAGGATGCATCCTTGCTTAAGATCCCCAGTGATGGGAAATGGGTCTGTGGGAGCATTTTGATGGCATAGACTACCCACCATGCCATCGTGAAGGGAGTGGATCAGAGCAATGATGTCCTCCAGACATCCAAACTAGGCAAGGACAGCCCATATTGCAGGACGGGGGACCTTGTCAAAGGCTTTCTTTAGATCCCAGAAGATGAACATTGCAGGCTGTTGTTGTTCCTGACATTTCTCCTGGAGTTGACGGGCACAAAAGATTATGTCGATTGTGCCTTGAGAGGGTTGAAAGCCACACTGGGACTCAAGGAGGACATCTTCTGTGAGGATGAGGAGGCGATTAAGTTAGGATACAGGCAAAGATCTTATTTCCAATACTCAGGAGTGAGATGCCCCAATAGTTGTTGCAATCCTCTTGGTCTCCCTTCTTGTAGATGGTGTTGATAGTTGCATCGTGGAGTTGTTTGGGGTGTCTTGCTTTCCCAGATCTTGAGGATAAAGAGCATCAGATGATTTCTCAGCTCAGGACCAGCGATCAAGGATTCCCTGGGTATCGGTTATCATAGAGCCAGCTGCATTCTACAGGCTGCCCACTAATGACCTTGTGAGGCCAAAGTTCTCCTTGGTTGCAGCATAAAAGCTGCACAAATCTTGTTGGTCCACATAGTTTTGCATCTTCTCTGCTTTCCTCTGCCACTAGATGTTCTGAGCATCTCAAATTCCTTGCTGGTTTTCCACTGATGCTTGCTGGTGTTTTCATTTGTTCTCCGCAGTGGCATGGTTCTCGAGGGCGAGTTTGATAAAACGGGAGATGGTTTCATCATTCTTGTCAAACCAGTCTTGGACCTTCTTCCAGGCAAAGCCGATCATCTCCTCAGTATCAGCAGTCATGGCTTCACAAAAGTTGGTCCAGTGAACCACAGTGAAGGTTGGCTTTGGAAGGTCCATCAGGTGTCTCTCAATGGATTCCCTGAAGTCTTGGGATGCCTGTAAGTTCCAGAGTTTGGTGCGGTTGAAGAATCGGCAAGGGATTTTTGCTGTGACCCTCTTTGGTGGGCAGCAGATTCTGATGTCAAAGCAAGAAATAAGAAGGCAGTGATCCATTCAGCAATCATCTGCACCAGACATGGAGCAGGTGATGTCCCCCAATACAACGAGTTTGTCATGTGCAGGGACTGTCTGGATGGTGCGGTCCAGCAGGTTGTAGAACAAAACCTTGATGTTATCTTCAGATGTGAGGCTAAAAGCATGCACAGAGATCAGCATAAGGAATCTGTCCCAGATGAGTGGGATCCGAACAGTCATTAGGCACTCACTAACAGCAGTTGGGACGAGTCTGTGTTGGTCCACGCGTTGCATTTTGATGGTAAGGCCAACTCCATGGATGCGTGGTTCATTAGGATTCTTCCCTTTCCAAAAGATGGTGTATTTGGAGCCAGCTTCTCTGATGCTGCCTTCTCCAGGAAGCCTAGTCTCACTCAAGGCTGCTATGTTGATGTTGAAGTGTGCAAGTTACTTGCAGACGAGGGCTGGACGTCACTCTGGTCAATTAATGTCACTCTTGTCTTGGAGAGTGCAGATGTTCCAGGCCCCAAAGGTGAGAGGTTGTGAAACAGAGGATTTAGTAGAGTTCCAACCACTAAGTGGAAGGTCCACCAGCCACAGTATACTGACCAGATCAAGTTGCCGTCTCTGATGTTTACCCCACCTTTTTTAGGGGCTTCCCCTTGAGGAGTGGGCTGTGGTAGTCCTAAAGAGGCTAGCCCAGTCACAAGTCTAGCTGCTGAACTCCAATGTCACAGCTATTCATTGAAGAGTGACCATCTGAGATTTGCTGCCAGTATGTGGTCATGGACTAGAGGCTTCCAGCTTTCAAGACCTGCCTCTGGTGCCTATGATACCATTGACATTGGGCTTTTTGGGAAAGATTAGAAAGATGAAGCCATTTGCTGAGTAAATTGTTTGAGGTGATCGTGGCTGCACATCACCCACATGCATGCACTTGGCCAAGTACTTCTCCACTGTGGCTCAAGTATTGATGTGACTGGTTGCAGTGAGTTGCTGGAGTCTATCAGCCTTTGTCATGCCTGCCCGCCAGGTGTTGCCCTTTTTCCACCGGATTCAATCCTTAGGAGCTTGAGATAGCCTTCTTCTGCTTGCTCCGCCATTGGGGTCTTGATGTTGGTGTTTGGTTGTGTTTATTCTGGGACCTTATCCTCGACCTTGCCACTATGGGTGGCCCCTACCAGGAGTCTGAGACTCCAGACAGTATCACTCTCAGGATCATTGGAACACACAAGCACTTCCAACAAGATAAGGGACAACCATCAGAAGAGAGTATTTATATATGCTCATAACCAAATACCTACACATATTTGTGCATACATATACCTAATTATAAGAGCTTATAGATATACATACACACATATGTATGTGCGTGCATGCATTCCCATAAATATACATTTATACCTTAAGCTTTTTTGACAATTTTAAAAATCTAGTTTGTCCATTGATAATTATATCCAGGTCATGTTTGTCAACTGACTTCTTAAGGTTGGTGTCACTGAGTAAGTAAATTCCAGGTTTTTATCTTGAAATGTTTAAAGGTCAGCAATCAATTGCTGCATCATGTCCAAATCAGACTGTGGGAAAGAACAGATCCACATATTTTAGCACAGTAATAGAATCCAAATTGGCATCTATTTCATTAATACATATGAATGACAGGGACCATAAACAGATCCCTGTGGGAGCCTCAGATGTCATAACTTAAGGTGCAGAATATTGTCCCAATACCATGTCTACATTTTCCAATTAAGAATATATTTAATATTTCTGTATGATAAGAGGTGAAAAGGAATAAAGTTCATTCTGGTACACTAAATGGAATTTACATTTTTTAACTACCTTATTTAAAAATTTATGAATAAAATCAATTTTTTGCCTGTGAGATGCACCCCTGATGCTGTATTTCTGGTAAGGCAACTGGTAAGTACCTTGCTAAAAATAGACCTTTGTACTTGGCTTTTGTTTACATGGAGTAAGCCTTCAACAGGGTCCCCTATTCCCTTATCTGGTGGTAATTGCAGAAACTAGGAATAGAGAGCTATACAAGCCATGTACAGAGATGCTGTCAATAAGGTGAGGGTTGGCAACGAGTATAGCAATGAATTTCATGTACAAGTAGGAGTTCACCAAGGATCAGTCCTCAGCCCCCTCTTGTTCATCATAGTCCTCTAGGCAATAACAGAGAAATTTAAATTGGACTGCTCCTGGGAGCTCCTCTATGCTGATGACCTTGTTCTCATAGCTGAATCTCTACCAGAACTGGAGAAAGAAATTTCAAGAATGGCAGTAAGGTCTGGAATCAAAGGGTCCTAGAGTTAGTTTAGCAAAAAGTAAAGTCTTACTAAATATTTCCTACTAGGTATTTCCTACTTAACAGACAAATCACAAATCCCTTCAGATATGTAAAAATGGCATAGGTAGAAACTCCATAAGGTGTACTCAGTACAAACTATAAACACATAAAAGGTGAAGCAATATCAGAGGAAGGTTAACAGGAAAAATAGTCTTTGTATGTGGCAGATGTACAGGTACAATAAACGCTAGAAATATACAAAAAATAGACTCCATCAAATGCAAGGGGGATACCTAAAAGTAGTTGATAGCTTTCAGTATCTAGGTGACCAAGTCAGCAGTGGAGGTGGATGCTCTCAAAGCATAGCTGCTAGAATAAGAATAGGCTGGGCAAAGTTCAGAGAACTTCTACCTCTGTTGACAACAAAGGTCTCTCCCTCAGACTCAAAGGCAGATTGTATGATGCCTGTGTGCAAACAGCCATGCTACATGGCAGTAAAACATGTGTTGTGACTGCAGAGGACATGCAAAGTCTTGAAATAAATGAATGTAGTATGCTCCGCTGGATGTGCAATGTCAGTGTAAGCATTTTGAGAGAAAAATTGGGCATCAGGTGTGGTTTGCAAGAGAGATTACTGTGCTGGTATGGTCATGTGATATGTATGGATCAAGACTGCTGAATAAAAAAGTGCCTATCTCTAACTATGGAGAAACCTGTGGTAGAGGTAGACCAGGAAGACACAGGGCTAGGTTGTAAAGCATGATCTTTGAATGTGAGGCCTCATGGAGGCAATGAGAACTGATCATGACCTTTGGTGATTTGCTGTACTTAAGAAGACTCTGTCAAGCCAAGTGAAATCATAGTTGGCTGGTGCCAGTGACTCAGCTTACCAGCTCCAGTCAAATCATCTCCAGCTTACCAGTTCCAATCAAATTATCTAATCCATGCCAGCATGGAAAGCAGACGTTAAATGATGATGATCTTCTAGTAACTCAAGCATTGTGCTATTTGTATTAAAAATCTAACTATTTATGCCTACATTAATATTTCTTTTAATTGTTCAGATTGTGGGAAAGATTTCCTAATAAGAAGAAAAACTAAGCTGTCGATCAAAAACAGGTTTTGTGTGTGGGTGAGAGAGAGTGAGTGAATGAGTGATTATGTACTACATAATCACGCATGGTCGTATATTGCATATGGATGAAGACAGCTGTGTGAAGAAGTGTCACACCCTAACAGTGGAAGGAACCTGTGGAAAAGGTAGATCCACTACACTCACGGAGTGGTTGGCGTTAGGAAGGGCATCCAGCCGTAGAAACACTGCCAGATCTGACTAGGCCTGATGAAGCCTTCCGGCTTCACAGACCCCAGTTGAACCATCCAACCCATGCTGGCATGGAAAACGGACGCTAAACGATGATGATGATGATGATGATATATATATACATACACGTGTGTATATGTTTGTATATATACATACACGTGTGTATATGTTTGTGTGTCTGTGTTTGTCCCCGCAAGATCACTTGATAACCGATGCTGGTGTGTTTACATCCCTGTAACTTAGCAGTTCAGCAAAAGAGACCGATAGAATAAGTTCTAGGCTTACAAAGAATAAGTCCTGCGGTCGATTTGCTCAACTAAAGGGCGGTGCTCCAGCATGTCTGCAGTCAAATGACTTGAAACCAGTAAAAGAATAAAAGAATAATTAATTAGCTAGATAAAAAAAATCTAATCTCAATAGAATCCAATAAATAATCTAAATTGGAGCCTTCCAGCTTATTGTAGGTTTACTGTAGATAAAACAAATACAAATCATTAAAACTTACAACACCTCTGATATCATGACTTTACTCAGAAAATTGCAAACTCAAATGCCAAATAGCTCTACTTTAGATTTTGTATAAGATACACAACTATTTGAGAATGTTTCTGAGAAAACTCAGTTACTTTCTTCTGTAAAACCAGTCTTTCTAGATATAGATGAGATTGTTGTAGTTGGCAACTTGGATCAATTCAGGGTCATTTTGGAACAGCTGCTAATTTGTATCTCCACATGTCTTGCCTCTCCTCAGACACTGTTAGATACACTTTCTTTTTGGCTTGTGGGTCTTGAACAAAACTAAAGATTGAATTCTAAACCTGCCAATGTTGGCTTCTACACACAGCTTCCCAGAACGACATCATGTAGTACATGGCCTAGGATGTTACAGTACTGTTACTATGAACTGCATTGTCACTGTTAAATAAGTACGTAGCTCAAAATTGTATAATGATCAGCTTTGTCTATATTTGGTGATATGCAGAACAAATATTTTAAGCCAGTTTAATAAACTAAACAGATTGACGGTGATTATCACACCACAGTTTACCTATTTACTTCTGTAAACATCATTATCTTAATACCTAATTATGTTTGCGTGAGAAATAAATAGCAGCAAGTATTAGGTAAGTACTTAGTTGCTGTCCTCACATTGAATAATGATGTCATTATAGTGTGTTGATATGTTCATCATTAACAGATGTTTTATTAATAGTATCAACACTTGTACATATACACCGATTTCCCCTCTCTCTCCTTTCCTCCCTAGTAGTTGTGCTATATATAGAATATTTACTGTTAAGACTGAACAAATTAAGACAGTATGTTGGAAATAATAACTATTGTTTAAAACTAAATTATAATTACATATGTTCAATTGAGTGATAAATATAGAAACAGTATTTCACTAAGATATTTAAATCCAAGTTCAAATATTCTGTTGGTGGTTTTTGAGAAAAAAAATCTGTAAGAGTTTCAGTTGATATTGGATGATTCTAATCATTTTTGAAGAAAGAGAGCATACTACATCTGAACTATATTACCTTGCATTGCTAATGTCATCATTAGTCACCTACTCTGTAAACACAATGTTTTCTTAATAATGAAAACAATCAAAACATAGAATGAGGTTAAAAGTTCAAATAACAATAATTGTTTAATAGTGTCTCATTTCAGAAATATCAAAACATAAATAATACAGTTCTATATTTAAGAGATGAGAAATTATGTACATTATTTACATTATTTACAATCGACGGATATTTGTCCTCATCTTGTTTGTTGTTAACACAATGTTTCATCAGGTGTCTTGGGGAAATTTCGAAACAGGGTTCTCATTCCTAAATTATTTTTTGGTGGTGGTGGTGGTTGTCATCGTCGTCATGTTGTTGTTGTTGCTGCTGCTGTTGTTGTTGTTTCAGAAATATCAAAACATAAATAATACAGTTCTATATTTAAGAGATGAGAAATTATGTACATTATTTACAATTGACGGATATTTGTCCTCATCTTGTTTATTGTTAACACAATGTTTCAGCTGATATATCCTCCAGCCTTCATCAGGTGTCTGGAGGGAATTTCGAACCTAGGTTCTCATTCCTAAGGTATTTTTTGATGTTGTTATTCAGGTCCCTGCCTGAATCAAAGTCACAGTCTTGGGGTTACTAGCCCGTGCTCTTAACTACTATGCCATATGCCCGTGGGCAAATATGGAGTGAATTTTAGGGCTTATAAATCTAATAATTTCCTATCCTTCCTTAATACCAGTTCCCATATGCTGTTCATATCTGCACTCAGTCTGCTTAGGAGGTTGTTGTGTCCTAGCATATGTGGTGCTTCTTTTAGTTTTCGTATTTTCCAGTGGTGTTCTCTGTCTATTATTTTAACTTCATCCCACAGGGGGAGGTGGTCTCCATTTTTTTTCCATACATGATCAGCTATACCCAATTTATCAATATCTCCTATATCATGGCTTTATGATGTTCCTCTAACCTTATATGTATGTATATATATATTTATATGTATGTATATATATTTGTATGTATATATATATGTATGTATATATACATATATATATATATATATATATATATATATATATATATATATATATATATATATATATACTAGCATTATGACCCGTCTTTGCCGGGTCATAGTGTGCTAGTGTATGTATATATGTGTACATATTACATGTACATCTATATATATATATACATCTATACATAAAATACAAAGTTATATCTAGATATCGCTAGTGATAACAAT